>NC_056437.1:2130285-2350285 GCF_018296145.1 Oncorhynchus tshawytscha | reverse complement strand
AGTGCATCGTCCCGACAGTGACCGTACGAACATATCCCACCCAGAATGGCTATAGAGATATGTGGAGTGTGTTGTATGGTTATAGGGTTATGTGGAGTGTGTTGTATGGCTATAGAGATATGTGGAGTGTGTTGTATGGCTATAGGGTTATGTGGAGTGTGTTGTATGGCTATAGGGTAATGTGGCGTGTCTTGTATGGCTATAGGGTTATGTGCTACTGCTCCCTGTATTCTGCTGCTACTGCTCCCTGTATTCTGCTGCTACTGCTCCCTGTATTCTGCTGCTACTGCTCCACATTCTGCTGCTACTGCTCCCTATATTCTGCTTCTACTGCTCCACATATTCTGCTGCTACTGCTCCCTATATTCTGCTGCTACTGCTGCCTGTATTCTGCTGCTACTGCTCCACATATTCTGCTGCTACTGCTCCATATATTCTGCTGCTACTGCTCCCTATATTCTGCTGCTACTGCTCCCTGTATTCTGCTGCTACTGCTCCCTGTATTCTGCTGCTACTGCTCCCTGTATTGTGCTGCTACTGCTCCCTGTATTGTGCTGCTACTGCTCCCTATATTCTGCTGCTACTGCTCCCTGTATTCTGCTGCTACTGCTCCACATATTCTGCTGCTACTGCTCCTATATTCTGCTGCTACTGCTCCCTATATTCTGCTGCTACTGCTCCCTATATTCTGCTGCTACTGCTCCCTATATTCTGCTGCTACTGCTCCCTATATTCTGCTGCTACTGCTCCCTATATTCTGCTGCTACTGCTCCCTGTATTGTGCTGCTACTGCTCCCTGTATTGTGCTGCTACTGCTCCCTATATTCTGCTGCTACTGCTCCCTGTATTCTGCTGCTACTGCTCCCTGTATTCTGCTGCTACTGCTCCCTGTATTCTGCTGCTACTGCTCCCTATATTCTGCTGCTACTGCTCCCTGTATTCTGCTGCTTCTGCTCCCTGTATTCTGCTGCTTCTGCTCCCTGTATTCTGCTGCTACTGCTCCCTGTATTCTGCTGCTACTGCTCCCTGTATTCTGCTGCTACTGCTGCTCCCTGTATTCTGCTGCTACTGCTCCCTGTATTCTACTGCTACTGCTCCCTGTATTCTGCTGCTACTGCTACACTTATTCTGCTGCTACTGCTCCAGAGGGAGGTGTTCAGGCCCAGAGTCCTGAGCTTACTGATGAGGCACTATGGTGTTGAATGCTAATCTGTGGTCAATGAACTCTTGTCCAGGTGGGAGAGGGCAGTATGGAGTGCTTTATAGATTGCATCATCTGTGGATCTGTTGGGGAGGTATGCAAATTGGAGTGCGCCCAGGGTGTCTGGGATGATGGTGTTGATGTTACCAGCCTTTCAAAGCATTTCATGGCTGCACATGTGAGGGCTATGGGGCTACAGTCATTTAGACAGGTCATTTTGGCGCTCTTGGGCACAGGGACTGCTTGAAACATGTAGGTATTACAGACTGGGTCAGGGAGAGGTTGAAAATGTCAGTGGAGACACTTGCCAGCTGGTCAGCACATGCTGAGTACACGCCAATCAATCAATCAATCAAATGTATTTATAGAGCCATTTTTACATCAACATTTGTCACAAAGTGCTTATACAGAAACACAGCCTAAAACCCCAACCCCAATAAATCAGCCCCAAAGATGTAGCAGCACGGTGTCTAGAAAAAACTCCCTAGAAAGGGAGGAACCTATTAAGAAATCTAGACAGGAACCAGGCTCTGAGGGGTGACAAGTCCTCTTCTGGCTGTGCCGTGTGGAGTTAAGAGTACATGGCCATTAAGGTCATTAAGATTATAAAATCCCTGACCATTAAGGCCAGCTCCTTCTTCAAGATGTTCAAACATTCAGAAAGGCCGGCAGGGTCAAATAATAATCACAGTGGTTGTAGAGGGTGCAAGAGGTCAGCACACCGGGAGTTAATGTCAGTTGGTTTTTCATCGCCGAGCATTCAGAGGTCGAGACAGCAGGTGTGGTAGGGAGGGAGAGGGAGAGGGGCAAGGTAGCACGTTGAAATGTTCACCCACGACTGCGTGGCCATGCACGCCTCCAACTCAATCATCAAGTTTGCGGACGACACAACAGTGGTAGGCTTGATTACCAACAACGACGAGACGGCCTACAGGGAGGAGGTGAGGGCCCTCGGAGTGTGGTGTCAGGAAAATAACCTCACACTCAACGTCAACAAAACTAAGGAGATGATTGTGGACTTCAGGAAACAGCAGAGGGAACACCCCCCCATCCACATCGATGGAACAGTAGTGGAGAGGGTAGCAAGTTTTAAGTTCCTCGGCATACACATCACAGACAAACTGAATTGGTCCACTCACACAGACAGCATCGTGAGGAAGGCGCAGCAGCGCCTCTTCAACCTCAGGAGGCTGAAGAAATTCGGCTTGTCACCAAAAGCACTCACAAACTTCTACAGATGCACAATCGAGAGCATCCTGGCGGGCTGTATCACCGCCTGGTATGGCAACTGCACCGCCCTCAACCGTAAGGCTCTCCAGAGGGTAGTGAGGTCTGCACAACGCATCACCGGGGGCAAACTACCTGCCCTCCAGGACACCTACACCACCCGATGCTACAGGAAGGCCATAAAGATCATCAAGGACATCAACCACCCGAGCCACTGCCTGTTCACCCCGCTGCCATCCAGAAGGCGAGGTCAGTACAGGTGCATCAAAGCTGGGACCGAGAGACTGAAAAACAGCTTCTATCTCAAGGCCATCAGACTGTTAAACAGCCACCACTAACATTGAGTGGCTACTGCCAACACACTGTCAATGACACTGACTCTACTCCAGCCACTTTAATCATGGGAATCGATGGGAAATGATGTAAATATATCACTAGCCACTTTAAACAATGCTACCTTATATAATGTTACTTACCCTACATTGTTCATCTCATATGCATACGTTGATACTGTACTCTATATCATCGACTGCATCCTTATGTAATACATGTATCACTAGCCACTTTAACTATGCCACTTGGTTTACATACTTATCTCATATGTATATACTGTACTCGATATCATCTACTGTATCTTGCCTATGCTGCTCTGTACCATCACTCATTCATATATCCTTATGTACATATTCTTTATCCCCTTACACTGTGTATGACAGTAGTTTTTTTGGAATTGTTAGTTAGATTACTTGCTCGTTATTACTGCATTGTCGGAACTAGAAGCACAAGCATTTCGCTACACTCGCATTAACATCTGCTAACCATGTGTATGTGACAAATAAAATTTGATTTGATTTGATTTGATTTGAGGTAGCACTTCTGGTGAGCAGGTCAGGGTTCCATAGCCACAGGCAGAACAGCAGAAACTGGATCAGCAGCATGACCAGGTGGACTGGAGACAGCCAGGAGTCATTAGGCCAGGTAGACCCGATACATGGTCCTAGGGATCCGGTCATTCCGGGAGGGGTAGAGAGAGATAGGAGAATTAGAGGGAGCATATCTAAGATCACACAAGACACCAGATAAGACAGTAGAATTACACCAGATATAACAGACTGACCCTAGCTCCCTGGCATATAGACTATTGCAACATAGATTCAGGAGACTGAGACGGGGGGGATGGATATAACTCACTTTGGCAAAGCACAGCCCCGACACCACCAATGGGATGTCATCAGACCACTAACTTACTACCCTGAGACAAGGCTGAGTATAGCCCACGAAGATCTCCCCCACCGCACGAGCCCGAGTACAGGAAGGATGGAAGAGCGCGAGCAAGCCAGTGACTCAGCCCTGTAAAAGGGTCAGAGGTCAGAGAATCCCAGTGGCGATAGGGGAGCCGGACAGGCAGAGACAGCAAGGATGGTTGGTCACTCCATTGCCTTGCCGTTCGCCTTTGTACCCCTGGGCCAGACTACACTCAATAATAGGACCTACTGAAGAGATGAGTCTTCAGTAAATACTTAGGTCGAGACCAAGTCTGCAACTCTCATGGATAGGCAGACCATTGCATAAAAATTTAGCTCTGTAGGAAAAATCCCTGCCTCCAGCTTTTTGTTTAGAAATTCTAGGCACAATAAGGAGGCCTGCGTCTTGTAGCATACGTGTAGGTATGTACTAGAGGTCGACTGATTAATCTGAATGGCCGATTAATTAGGGCCGATTTCAAGTTTTCATAACAATCTGTATTTTTTATTTTTTTATTTAACAAGTCAGTTAACTAAGAACACATTCTTATTTTCAATGACGGCCTAGTAACAGTGGGTTAACTGCCTGTTCAGGGGCAGAACGACAGATTTGTACCTTGTCAACTCGGGGATTTGAACTTGCAACCTTCCAGTTACTAGTCCAACTCTTTAACCACTAGGCTACCCCCCCATGCATCACTGGGGGATGATTTTACAAATGCGCATTTGCAAAAAAAGCACAATCGTTGCCCGACTGTACCTATCCATAAACACCAATGCCTTTCTTAAAATCAATACACAGTAGTATATATTTTTAAACCTGCATATTTAGCTAAAAGAAATACAGCAGGCAATATTTACCAGGTGAAATTGTCTCACTTCTCTTGCGTTCATTGCACGCAGAGTCAGGGTATATGCAACAGCTTGGGCATAACATTGAAGGTTGTACAATGTAACAAGAATATTTTGACTTAGGGATGCCACCCGTTAGATAAAATACCGGTTCCGTATTTCACTGAAATAATAAACAAAATGATAGTTTCTGGATTCGACCGTATTAATGACCAAAGGCTCGTATTTCTGTGTGTTATTATGTTATAATTAAGTCTATGATTTGATAGAGCAGTCTGACGGAGCAATGGTAGGCAGCAGCAGGCACGTAAGCATTCATTCAAACAGCACTTTTGTGCGTTTTGCCAGCAGCTCTTCACAAGCACAGCGCTGTTTATGACTTCAAGCCTATCAGCCTAATGGCTGGAGTAACCGATGTGAAATGACTAGCTAGTTAGCGCTAGTTAGCGCGCTAATAGCGTTTCAAACGTCACTCGCTCTGAGACTTGGAGTAGTTATTCCCTTGCTCAGCTGCTTTTGTGGAGCGATGGGTAACGCTGCTTCGAGTGTGGCTGTTGTCGATGTGTTCCTGGTTCGAGTCCAGGTAGGGGTGAGGAGAGGGACGGAAGCTAAATTGTTACACTGGCATTACTAAAGTGCCTTTAAGAACATCCAATAGTCAAAGGTTAATGAAATACAAATGGTATAGAGAGAAATAGTCCTATAAATACTATATTAACTCCAACCTAAAACTTAACTGGGAATATTGAAGTCTCATGTTAAAAGGACTTTCATATGTTCTCATGTTCTGAGCAAGGAACTGAAACGTTTTTTACATGGCACATATTGCACTTTTACTTCTCCAACACTCTGTTTTTGCATTATTTAAACCAAATTGAACATGTTTCATTATTTTTTTGAGGCTAAATGAATTATTATTGATGTATTATATTAAGTTCAAACAAGTGTTCATTCAGTATTGTTGTAATTGTCATTATTACAAATACATTTTAAAAAATCGGCCGATTAATATCAGCTTTTTTTCGCTCCTCCAATAATCGATATCGGTGTCGGCGTTGAGAAATCATAATCGGTCGCCCTCTAGTATGTACGGCAGAACCAAATCGGAGAAATAGGTAGGAGCAAGTCATGCAATGCTTTGTAGGTTAGCAGTAAAACCTTGAAATCAGCCTTAACAGGAAGCCAGTGTAGAGAGGCACTGGAGTAATATGATCAAATAGTCAAGATGCTAGCAGCCGTATTTAGATATTTTGGCACCATACTGCATCTCCAACCCAAAGCCCTTGCATTGCATTACACACTCCACATGCATGGAAGTGTATTTCGCCAGACTGTCAAGAACCCTGCCCTCATCCATCCATAGGCCTTGTTGATCTCTGCACCAGACAGGATACTCTTGCCAGCATACTTGGGGTCTAACATGTACGCTGCGGCATGTGTGGGCATGAGGCAGATGTCTTCATGCTTTTTGATGTATTTCACAACTGCGTTTTCCTCTGCTTGGAGCAACAGTGAAATGGGATGGGCAGTACGGAATTTTTCTCTTAAATCTGCAAGCAGAGTGTCATTGTGTCCCTCAATCCGTACAATGGCTACTGCTGTAGGTTTCAGAAATTTCAGGCTGCTTACCTCTCTCTCCCAAAATATATCATCCAGGGGGATCCTCTTGATGGGGCTGTCCATATCGGCAGACTGTGATATGGCCATTTCTTGGGGAGACTCCTTCCCCTTAAGGATACTGTCAAACATGATGACACCACCCCAACGGGTGTTGCTGGGCAGCTTCAATGTGGTGCTCTTATTCTTCTCACTTTGCTTGGTGAGTTAGATTGTTGATATAACTTGATGACCCTTCACATACCTAACCATTTCCTTGGCTCTCTTGTGGAGTGTATCCATTGTTTTCAGTGCCATGATGTTCTTGAGCAGATTCAATTCATGAGCAGCACAGCCAAGAGGTGTGATGTGAGGGTAGGACTCCTCCACTTTAGACCAAGCAACCTTCATGTTCACAGCGTTGTCTGCCACCAGTGCAAATACCTTCTGTGGTCCAAGGTCATTGATGACTGCCTTCAGCTCATCTGTAATGTAGAGATTGGTGTGTCTGTTGTCCCTTGTGTCTGTGCTCATGTAGAATACTGGTTGAGGGGTGGAGATAATGTAGTTAATTATTCCTTGCCCAGGAACATTTTACTACCCATCAGAGAGGATTGCAATACAGTCTGCTTTCTCTGTGATTTGCTTGACCTTCACTTGAACTCTGTTGAATTCTGCATCCAGCAAATGAGTAGATCAAGAATGTCTGGTAGGAGGGATGTATGCTGGGCGGAGAACATTCAGAAATATCTTCCAATACACATCGCCTGTGAGCATCAGAGGTGAACCAGTTGCATACACAGTTCCAGTAAGACATTCATCAGCATTTCTCTGACTACGTTCCTCCATTGAGTCAAAAAAAAAAATCTGATTCTAGGAGGACCATGAGCTGTTGCTATAGATACTGTGTCTGATTCATCATTTTCATCTCGCATTGTCTTTTGTCAGAGGTTGCTTGTTGTGAGCGCTGAGGGAACTATATTCACTTGATCAGATGATTCTGCATCTTTGTTGTATTCTTCACATATGATTTGGCACAGTATTTGCAAATGTACACAGCATTTCCTTCTACATTAGCTGCAGTGAAAAACCCAAATACAATTCCATGTACAGATAAATAGTTAAACAGTTATATTAAACAACTCCTTTGTAAGATAAATGTTTTACAATGAAACATGTATGGAAACAGGTGAATTAACACTCCTCAGTTAGCAGGCTAAATGATTTAAACACACTTTGCTGTAGACTACTATTTGCTAGTTATCAAAAAAATAATGTATGTCATATACAATATATTCACCCCACCCAGTAATGTAATCAAAACTTACCAGAAAGCATGTAGTTCTTGGCTCAGACAGTGTAGTAGTGTGGGCTCAATAGCATCTTATTAGTGCGCAAGATCTTGAAAATCCCCTGTACATGTGATGGAAGAGTGCACTGTGCATGCAGAGGGTTGCAATTCCATTGAATTGGGGATAGTTTAACAAAAAACAAAAAAACAAGTCCTAGAATTGTCTTATGTGTATCCCACAAAAAAAGGTTCACCGTTAACTTAAATATATATATAGAAATTCCCCAAATTCCCGGGCTTAACTTCCCATGGAAAATTTCTGGAAAAATGCTGGAAATTTACCAGAAGGTTTCCGACCCTTTGTAACCCTAGTTCAGAGTAACGACGAACTCCTTCACAGTTTTATCTGACACGACTGTACAACCATCAAGATTCATTTTCAAATCAGACAGCAGATTTCTTTGTTTCTTGGGACATAGAACTAACTTCTCTGTTTTGTCCAAGTTTAAATGTTGTTTTTTTAAATCCGCCATCCACTTATGTCTGAAACACAGGCTTCCAGGGTAGGCAATTTTGGGGTTTCATCAAAGTGTGCAGTTTTGTGTCGTCTGCATAGCATTGGAAGTTGACATTGTGTTTCTGAATGCCATCCCCAAGTGGTAGCTTATATAGTTAAAACAATAGTGGTCACAGAACGGAACCTTGAGGAATACTAAAACATACCATTGATTTCTCACAGGAAAAACCATGCACAGAGACTAATTGATACCTTCCTGACAGATAGGATTTAAATCAGGCAAGAATTTGTCCACGTAGGCCAATTACAGATTCCAATCTTTCCAAAATAATGTGCTGGTCGATGGTGTAAAAAGTGGCACTAAGGTCTAGGAGCATGAGGTGAATGTTAACCTGTTAAACACTAGAAGTGCCACAGGCCAACATCCACTGACGTCTGATTTTGTATATAAAATAAATCAGCCACAAAAAATGGTAATGTCCTGCTCCTTCCCTGACTTTTCCTAAATGTTTGTATTTTACGCTGCTCGGTCAGAATTTTGAAATAACAAACAGAAAAGTATTTAAAGCCTTTTAACCTGTTTTTTCACACCTATTCCCAACTTAACCCACCAAGACAATGTTCTGTAGGACCCTGGTACCCAGCCAGGCTCCAAGACAATGTTCTGCAGGACGTTGGTACCCAGCCAGGCTCCAAGACAATGTGCTGTAGGACCCTGGTACCCAGCCAGGCTCCAAGACAATGTTCTGCAGGACGTTGGTACCCAGCCAGGCTCCAAGACAATGTGCTGTAGGACGTTGGTACCCAGCCAGGCTCCAAGACAATGTGCTGCAGGATGTTGGTACCCAGCCAGGCTCCAAGACAATGTGCTGTAGGACGTTGGTACCCAGCCAGGCTCCAAGACAATGTGCTGTAGGACGTTGGTACCCAGACAGGCTCCAAGACAATGTTCTGTAGGACGTTGGTACCCAGACAGGCTCCAAGACAATGTGCTGCAGGACGTTGGTACCCAGACAGGCTCCAAGACAATGTGCTGTAGGACGTTGGTACCCAGACAGGCTCCAAGACAATGTTCTGTAGGACGTTGGTACCCAGACAGGCTCCAAGACAATGTGCTGTAGGACGTTGGTACCCAGCCAGGCTCCAAGACAATGTGCTGTAGGACGTTGGTACCCAGCCAGGCTCCAAGACAATGTGCTGTAGGACGTTGGTACCCAGCCAGGCTCCAAGACAATGTGCTGTAGGACGTTGGTACCAAGCCAGGCTCCAAGACAATGTGCTGTAGGACGTTGTTACCCACCCAGGCTCCAAGACAATGTGCTGTAGGACGTTGGTACCCAGCCAGGCTCCAAGACAATGTGCTGTAGGACGTTGTTACCCACCCAGGCTCCAAGACAATGTGCTGTAGGACGTTGTTACCCACCCAGGCTCCAAGACAATGTGCTGTAGGACGTTGGTACCCAGCCAGGCTCCAAGACAATGTGCTGTAGGACCATGGTACCCAGCCAGGCTCCAAGACAATGTTCTGTAGGATGTTGGTACCCAGCCAGGCTCCAAGACAATGTTCTGTAGGATGTTGGTACCCAGCCAGGCTCCAAGACAATGTGCTGTAGGACCATGGTACCCAGCCAGGCTCCAAGACAATGTGCTGTAGGACCATGGTACCCAGCCAGGCTCCAATACAATGTGCTGTAGGACCATGGTACCCAGCCAGGCTCCAAGACAATGTTCTGTAGGATGTTGGTACCCAGCCAGGCTCCAAGACAATGTTCTGTAGGATGTTGGTACCCAGCCAGGCTCCAAGACAATGTGCTGTAGGACCATGGTACCCAGCCAGGCTCCAAGACAATGTTCTGTAGGACGTTGGTACCCAGCCAGGCTCCAAGACAATGTTCTGTAGGACGTTGGTACCCAGCCAGGCTCCAAGACAATGTTCTGTAGGATGTTGGTACCCAGCCAGGCTCCAAGACAATGTTCTGTAGGATGTTGGTACCCAGCCAGGCTCCAAGACAATGTTCTGTAGGATGTTGGTACCCAGCCAGGCTCCAAGACAATGTGCTGTAGGACCATGGTACCCAGCCAGGCTCCAATACAATGTGCTGTAGGACCATGGTACCCAGCCAGGCTCCAAGACAATGTTCTGTAGGATGTTGGTACCCAGCCAGGCTCCAAGACAATGTTCTGTAGGATGTTGGTACCCAGCCAGGCTCCAAGACAATGTGTTGTAGGACGTTGGTACCCAGCCAGGCTCCAAGACAATGTTCTGTAGGACGTTGGTACAGGACCAGCCAGGCTCCAAGACAATGTTCTGTAGGACCATGGTACCCAGCCAGGCTCCAAGACAATGTTCTGTAGGATGTTGGTACCCAGCCAGGCTCCAAGACAATGTTCTGTAGGATGTTGGTATCCTGCCAGGCTCCAAGACAATGTTCTGTAGGACGTTGGTACCCAGCCAGGCTCCAAGACAATGTTCTGTAGGACATTGGTACCCAGCCAGGCTCCAAGACAATGTGTTGTAGGACGTTGGTACCCAGCCAGGAGCTAATGTGTCTCTCTTTCTCCTCATTGAATGAATGACAAATGGATGAATGGGTGATAATTGTGCACATTACTTTACAATTGAATTTAAATTATGCCTAAGTGAATGATAAGGAGGGTGAAGAGGTTGAATGAATTAAGGACGACAATAGTGTAATGATGAGTTTGTTTTATGCCTATTTATCATCATCGGCACTCATGTTAATAATTTGACCGCCGCCTTGCACGTTGATACCATTCTCTTATCATCGTTGGCGCTCATGTTAATAATTTGACCGCGCGCCTTGCAGGTTGATCTTTTTGACGTTTTACTTTGTAAAAATAAAGAAGCTGTTACAGGACTGTTTTATATTGACTATAACTCTATTACTAATCAAATGTATCGAAAACATGCTGTGTGTTGCAATAGGCCTTTAGAATAATGCAAAACATATCCTTGACTCTATCGAAGTTGATGAGCAAGGGAAAACAAACGTTGCCAGTCAGCCTGCACAGCGGTCCATTGAAACTACACCTAAACAATACCCAAACTACACCTAAACTACCACGGAACTACACCTAAACTAATTTAATATATAATAAGAGTTAGCCTGAAGACTAGATTAAATTGACAAAAATCTGATTAGTGACAATATTATCTGTTTTCAAATTGTGCATGTAGAGATGAGTGCAGTTTGGAATTGACAGACGCAGGTAAGACATTGTGATTTCTTTAAAGTATCAGAAAGAACATATTCTGCAATTTCTAGGAAACTCACCTTTGTCAAATTTAACCTTTGTCAAGAAGTGCATCTCTATTTTCAAATATAACTTTTTCCAAGAATTCCGGTGTTGTCCCTGCATTCAGTACATGGCCACTGTACTGTCCCTGCATTCAGCACATGACCACTGTACTGTCCCTGCATTCAGCACATGACAACTCCACTGTCCATGCATTCAGCACATGACCACTGTATTGTCCCTGCATTCAGTACATGACCACTGTACTGTCCCTGCATTCAGTACATGACCACTGTACTGTCCATGCATTCAGTACATGACCACTGTACTGTCCCTGCTTTCAGTACATGACCACTGTACTGTCCCTGCATTCAGCACATGACCACTGTACTGTCCATGCATTCAGTACATGACCACTGTAATGTCCCTGCATTCAGCACATGACCACTGTACTGTCCCTGCATTCAGTACATGACCACTGTACTGTCCATGCATTCAGCACATGACCACTGTACTCTCCCTGCATTCAGCACATGGCCCCTCCACTGTCCCTGCATTCAGCACATGACCACTGTACTGCCCCTGCATTCAGCACATGACCACTGTACTGTCCCTGCATTCAGCATATGACCACTGTACTGTCCATGCATTCAGTACATGGCCACTGTATTGTCCACGCATTCAGCACATGACAACTGTACTGCCCACGCATTCAGCACATGGCCACTGTATTGTCCACGCATTCAGCACATGACAACTGTACTGCCCACGCATTCAGCACATGACCACTGTACTGTCCACGCATTCAGCACATGACCACTGTACTCTCCATGCATTCAGCACATGACCACTGTACTGTCCCTGCATTCAGTACATGACCACTGTACTGTCCCTGCATTCAGTACATGACCACTGTACTGTCCATGCATTCAGCACATGACCACTGTACTGTAAAATCAACATGACAACGTGAATGGATGTAGTCTAGATACTACCATGTTGTGCTGATGCCATTTTGTGTTGCTACCATGTTGTGCTGATGCCATGTTGTGTTGCTACAATGTTGTGTAGCTACCATGTTGTGTAGCTACCATGTTGTGTTGCTACCATGTTGTTGTCATGTATTGCTACCATGTTGTGTTGCTACCATGTTGTTGTCATGTGTTGCTACCATGTTGTGATGCTACCATGTTGTGAAGCTACCATGTTGTGTTGCTACCATGTTGTGATGCTACCATGTTGTGTTGCTACCATGTTGTTGTCATGTTTTGCTACCATGTTGTGTTGTTACCATGTTGTGTTGTTACCATGTTGTGTTGCTACCATGTTGTGTTGCTGCCATGTTGTGTTGCTGCCATGTTGTGTTGCTGCCATGTTGTTTTGCTGCCATGTTGTGTTGCTGCCATGTTGTGTTGCTGCCATGTTGTGGTGCTGCCATGTTGTGCTGCTACCATGTTGTTGGCATGTTTTGCTACCATGTTGTTGGCATGTGGTGCTGCCATGTTGTGTTGCTACCATGTTGTTGTCATGTGTTGCTGCCATGTTGTGTTGTTGTTTCTCTTTATGTACTATTGTGGTGTCTCTCTTGTTGTGATGTGTGTTTTTTTGTCCTATATTTTACATTTTAATCGCAGCCTCGGTCCTCGCAGGAGCCTTTTTGCCTTTTGGTAGGCCGTGATTATAAATAAGAATTTGTTCTTAATTGACTTGCCTAGTTAAAAAAATGTGAATGTAAATGAAATAAATAAATGCTGTGGCAATCCCTCCATTGTGTAACATGACGTGATTAACATTACAATACAACAGAACAATAGTCTAGGACATCAGCTGCATGGTGGAGGAATAGCCTCATGGCTGCTAGCTGTGAACGCTGAGTTCAGAGACAGAGAGAGAGTGTGCAGGGGCTAGCTGGGTTCAGAGAGAGAGAGAGTGCGTGTGTGCAGGGGCTAGCTGAATTCAGGGGGTATTTTTCAGGGCTAATATTGCATGACAGGAGACCAAGGTTCCGTCAAGGTGAATCAGGCCTAGTTTCTCCTCTCCTCTTTCCTCCTCCTCTTACACCCCCCCCCATCCTAAGGGCCCCGCTGCACTGCCCCTGGTCCCCCATCCCCCAGTCGGAGAGGAGAGGATTCTCCTCTCAGACCTCAAATCACTATAACCCTAATCTTTAAATTACATGATGATACCACATCACAGATATACCGTTGAATGAAATGGAAATTAGATTAATTTCTGTAGGACACAACCTCTATAATGTGGAATGAACGAGCCAGTGTATAGCGTGTATGAATTTAATTAGGTAGATCAAATGTTTCATAATCCGTTATGGCAGTCTGTGTGTTTGATAGGGAATCTGGCAGTCTGTGTGTTTGATAGGGAATCTGGCAGTCTGTGTGTTTGATAGGGAATCTGGCAGTCTGTGTGTTTGATAGGGAATCTGGCAGTCTGTGTGTTTGATAGGGAATCTGGCAGTCTGTGTGTTTGATAGGGAATCTGGCAGTCTGTGTATTTGATAGGGAATCTGGCAGTCTATGTGTTTGATAGGGAATCCGAGTTGTGTAGGTGATAACAAGGAGTGTCTATGTGTTTGATAGGCAATCAGAGTTGTGTAGGTGATAACAAGGAGTGTCTATGTGTTTGATAGGCAATCAGAGTTGTGTAGGTGATAACAAGGAGAGTGTATGTGATAACAAGGAGTGTGTGTGTGTGTGTGTGTGATGATTTCATACCAGTCCGCTGGGTAATCCAATCAGCCTCTCTGTATGGCTAGGACCCATCTCACCCCCCCACTCTCTCCCCCTCCCTACCCCCCCCTCCTCTCTCCCTACCCGTCCCCTCCCTCTCTCCCCCTCCTCTCTCCCTCCCCCATCCTCTCTCCCTCCCCCCATCCTTCTCCATCCCCTCTTCCTCCCCCTCCCCCTCTCTCTCTCGGTCCATTAAGAGTCTGCTGTTATAGCCTAATACTACGCATATCTGCTCTTACGTCCTAATGCTGCACGTCGTCCTCAGGATTACAGAGGCCTTGACTACATCCCAAATGGCACCAGATTCCCTACAAAGCACACTACTCTTAGTGGACTATATAGGGAATAGGGTGCCATTTGGGGCTTAGGCCTAGGTGATTGAAGTGTAGAGAAATGTATTTAGCCATGCCATGATCTATATATCACTCCATACACACTCTGAGGATGTTAACATCATACATTGTTTAAATGAACTGAGTCAGTTGATGCCTGGCTGCTTAGCTGGATGAGGCTGCATAGGGCTGGATCTGAGGCTACATGGGGCTGGAGGTGGAGCTGAGACTTAATGGGGCTGGAGGTAAGACTTTCAAGGGGCTGGAGAAAGGCTACATGGGGCTGGAGGTGAGGCTTCATGGTTCTGGAGATGAGGCTACATGGGGCTGGAGATGAGACTACATGGGGCTGGAGAGAGGCTTCATGGTTCTGGAGATGAGGCTACATGGGGCTGGTGATGAGCTGGAGATGAGACTACATGGGGCTGGATATGTGGCTACATGGGGCTGGAGATGAGACTTGTATGGGGCTGGGGAGATGAGCTTGTATGGGCATGGGGCTGGAGAAGAGAATAAATGGGGCTGATGCTATGGGCATGGGGCTGAGAAGAGAATAAATGGGGCTGATGCTACATGGGGCTGGAGATGAGGCTACATGGGGCTGGAGATGAGAATAAATGGGGAGATGAGAATAAATGGGGCTGATGCTACATGGGGCTGGAGAAGATGCTACATGGGGCTGGAGAAGAGGCTACATGGGGCTGGAAGGGCTACATGGGGCTGGTGATGAGACTATATGGGGCTGGAAATGAGCTTGTATGGGCTGGGGTTGGAGATGAGGCTACATGGGTCTGGAGATGAGCTTGTATGGGCTGGGGCTGGAGATGAGGCTACATGGGTCTGGAGATGAGCTTGTATGGGCTGGGGCTGGAGATGAGGCTACATGGGGCTGGTGATGAGGCTTCATGGTTCTGGACATGAGGCTACATGGGGCTGGAGATGAGACTATATGGGCCTGGAGATGAGAATAAATGGGGCTGATGCTACATGGGGCTGGAGTTGAGAATAAATGGGGCTGATGCTACATGGGGCTGGAGTTGAGAATAAATGGGGCTGAGTATACGTGGGGCTGGAGATGAGGCTACATGGGGCTGGAGATGAGGCTTCATGGGGCTGGAGCTGATGGGGCTACATGGGGCTGGAGATGAGACTACATGGGGCTGGAGAAGAGAATAAATGGGGCTGATGCTACATGGGGCTGGAGTTGAGAATAAATGGGGCTGAGTATACGTGGGGCTGGGGCTACATGGGGCTGGAGATGAGGCTACATGGGGCTGGAGATGAGGCTACATGGGGCTGGAGATGAGGCTTCATGGGGCTGGAGCTGAGGCTACATGGGGCTGGAGATGAGACTACATGGGGCTGGAGATGAGAATAAATGGGGCTGATGCTACATGGGGCTGGAGAAGAGGCTACATGGGGCTGGATATGTGGCTACATGGGGCTGGTGATGAGGCTACATGGGGCTGGAGCTGAGGCTACATGGGGCTGGAGCTGAGGCTACATGGGGCTGGAGATGAGAATAAATGGGGCTGATGCTACATGGGGCTGGAGAAGATGCTACATGGGGCTGGAGGAGAGGCTACATGGGGCTGGAAGGGCTACATGGGGCTGGTGATGAGACTATATGGGGCTGGAAATGAGCTTGTATGGGCTGGGGTTGGAGATGAGGCTACATGGGTCTGGAGATGAGCTTGTATGGGCTGGGGCTGGAGATGAGGCTACATGGGTCTGGAGATGAGCTTGTATGGGCTGGGGCTGGAGATGAGGCTACATGGGGCTGGTGATGAGGCTTCATGGTTCTGGACATGAGGCTACATGGGGCTGGAGATGAGACTATATGGGCCTGGATATGAGAATAAATGGGGCTGATGCTACATGGGGCTGGAGTTGAGAATAAATGGGGCTGATGCTACATGGGGCTGGAGTTGAGATTAAATGGGGCTGAGTATACGTGGGGCGCTACATGGGGCTGGAGGTGATGGGGCTACATGGGGCTGGAGATGAGGCTTCATGGGGCTGGAGCTGAGGCTACATGGGGCTGATGAGATGAGACTACATGGGGCTGGAGCTGAGAATAAATGGGGCTGATGCTATGGGGCTGGAGATGAGAATAAATGGGGCTGGATGGGGCTGGAGTTGAGAATAAATGGGCTACATGGGGCTGGAGATGAGGCTACATGGGGCTGGAGATGAGGCTTACATGGGGCTGGAGATGAGAATAAATGGGGCTGATGCTACATGGGGCTGGAGTTGAGAATAAATGGGGCTGAGTATAGATACATGGGGCTGGAGATGAGGCTACATGGGGCTGGAGATGAGGCTTCATGGGGCTGGAGCTGAGGCTACATGGGGCTGGAGATGAGACTACATGGGGCTGGAGATGAGAATAAATGGGGCTGATGCTACATGGGGCTGGAGTGGGGCTGAGATGAATGGGGCTGGAGATGAAATGGGGCTGGAGATGAGAATAAATGGGGCTGATGCTACATGGGGCTGGAGTGGGGCTGAGAATAAATGGGGCTGAGTATACGTGGGGCTGAGATGCTACATGGGGCTACATGGGGCTGGAGATGAGGCATTCATGGGGCTGGAGATGAGGCTACATGGGGCTGGAAATGAGACTACATGGGGCTGGAGAAGATGCTACATGGGGCTGGAGAAGAGGCTACATGGGGCTGGGCTACATGGGGCTGGGAAGAGCTACATGGGGCTGGTGATGAGACTATATGGGGCTGGAGCTGAGCTTGTATGAGGCTACATGGGCTGGGGCTGGAGAAGAGGCTACATGGGGCTGGATATGTGGCTACATGGGGCTGGTGATGAGGCTACATGGGGCTGGAGATGAGGCTACATGGGGCTGGAGATGAGACTATATGGGGCTGGAGGTGAGCTTGTATGGGCTGGGGCTGGAGAAGAGGGCTATGGGGCATGGGGCTGGATGGGGCTATGTGGCTACATGGGGCTGGAGATGAGGCTACATGGGGCTGGAGATGAGGCTACATGGGGCTGGAGATGAGGCTACATGGGGCTGGAGTTGAGAATAAATGGGGCTGAGTATACGTGGGGCTGGAGATGAGGCTACATGGGGCTGGAGTTGAGGCTACATGGGCCTGGAGATGAGATTATATGGGGCTGGAATTGAAAATTACATGAGGCTGGAGGGAGAATTACATGGGGCTGGAGATGAGAATTACATGGGGCTGAAGATGAGAGTACATGGGTCTGGAGATGAGAGTACATGGGGCTGGAGTTGAGACTACAAGGAGCTTGAATTGAGACTACATGGGGCTGGAGATGAGACTACACAGGGCTGGATTTTAGACTACATGGGGCTGAAGATGAGACTACATGGGGCTTGAGTTGAAACTACAAGGGGCTGGAGTTGAGACTACATGGGGCTGGAGATGAGGCTACATGGGGCTGGAGTTTAGACTACAAGGGGCTGGAGATGAGGCTACATGGAGCTGGAGGTGAGATTACATGGAGCTGGAGATGAGAATTAATGGGTCTGGAGTTGGGAATTAATGGGGCTGGAGTTGAGAATAAATGGGGCTGGAGATGAGGCTACATGGTGCTGGAGATGAGATTACATGGGACTGGAGGTGAGAATTACATGGGGCTGGAGAAGAGATTAAATGGGGCTGGAGATGAGATTATATGGGGCTGGAATTGAGAATTACATGGGGCTGGAGATGAGAATTACATGGGGCTGGAGATGAGAATTACATGGGGCTGAAGATGAGACTACATGGGGCTGGAGATGAGGCTTCCAGGGGCAGGAGGTGAGGCTATATGGGGCTGGAGATGAGAATTACATGGGGCTGAAGATGAGAATTACATGGGGCTGGAGATGAGAGTACATGGGGCTGGAGGTGAGGCTTCCAGGGGCAGGAGGTGAGGCTATATGGGGCTGGAGATGAGAATTACATGGGGCTGAAGATGAGAATTACATGGGGCTGAAGATGAGAATTACATGGGGCTGGAGATGAGAGTACATGGGGCTGGAGGTGAGGCTACATGGGGCTGGAGAGGAGGCTAAATGTGGCTGGAGTTGGAGCTGAGACTTAATGGGGCTGGAGGTAAGACTTCAAGGGGCTGGAGATGAGGCTACATGGGGCTGGAGTTGAGTCTACATGGGGTTGGAGTTGAGACTAAATAGGTCTGGATTTGAGGCTACATGGTTTTGAGATGTGGCTACATGGTTCTGGAGATGAGGCTATATGGGCTGTAGGTGAGGCTACATGGGCCTGGAGATGAGACTACATGGGGCTTGAGATGAGCTTGTATGGGCTGGGGCTGGAGATGAGGATACATGGGCCTGGAGATGGAGCTGAGACTTAATGGGGCTGGACTTGAGACTACATGGGGCTGGAGTTGAGACTACAAGGGGCTTGAATTGAGACTACATGGGGCTGGATTTTAGACTACATGGTGCTGGAGATGAGACTAAATGGGGCTTGAGTTGAGACTACAAGGGGCTGGAGTTGAGACTACATGGGGCTGGAGATGAGGCTACATGGGGCTGGAGGTGAGGCTATATGGGGGTGGAGATGAGGCTATATGGGGCTGGAGTTGACTCTATATGGGGCTGGAGATGAGGCTACATGGGGCTGGAGATGAGGCTACATGGGGCTGGAGATGAGAATTGTTGGGGCTGGAGTTGAGTGGGGCTATATGGGGCTGGGGAATGAGGTTATATGGGGCTGGAGAGGGAGAATTCATGGGGCTGGATATGGGGCTGGAAATGGGGCTGTATGGGGCTGGAGATGAGGCTGTATGGGGCTGGAGATGAGAGTACATGGGGCTGGAGATGAGATTACATGGGGCTGGAGATGGAGCTGAGACTTAATGGGGCTGGAGGTGTGCCTACATGGGGCTGGAGTTGAGTCTATATGGGGCTGGAGGTGAGAGTACATGGGGCTGGAGATGAGGCTACATGGGGCTGTAGATGAGGCTACATGGGGCTTGAGTTGAGTCTATATGGGGCTGGAGGTGAGAGTACATGGGGCTGGAGATGAGGCTACATGGGGCTGGAGATGAGGCTACATGGGGCTGAGGATGGGGCTGGAGATGAGGCTACATGGGGCTGGAGATGAGGCTACATGGGGCTGGAGATGAGGCTACATGGGGCTGGAGATGAGGCTACATGGGGCTGGAGATGAGGCTACATGGGGCTGGAGATTATGCTACATGGGGCTGAAGTTGAGAATAAATGGGGCTGTCTCTCTCTTGTGTTGAACTCACTCACTCTCAGTTGCTGACAGTTGACTCACTCTCAGTCATGGGTTGTTTTGAAGAACAGGTCGCCTACACAGTCATATAACAGATCTTCAGAATGTAATATTTGTTTCTTAAAATTTGCTACCAGCTTGTCCTATAGGATATTTGTATGCACATTTTATTTAATAAAAAGACTGCTGCTTTTGAATACAATCCAGGCCTAGATGATATAATAGAGTCACCTTAAAAACAGGATTTAACTGAGTGTGAAATGTGACAATATTATCAATTGTCACATTGTACATGATGAGTTGGGAACACAAACTACTTTGAGCATCTTGGATCAGCAGCCGTGTTACTGTCTAACTACCAGCTTCTGTCTATATTACCCAGTGTGCTGGCCTCCCAGCTTCCCATCCTTCCAGCGTCCCAGCCTCCCATCCTGCCATTCTCTCAGCCTTCCATTCCCCCAGCCTCCCATCCTCCCATCCTCCCATCCTCCCATTCTACCATCCTCTCATCCTCCCATCCTCCCATTCTACCATCCTCTCATCCTCCCATCCTCCCATTCTCCCATCCTCCCATCCTCCCATCCTCCCATCCTCCCATCCTCCCATCCTCCCATTCTACCATCCTCCCATTCTACCATCCTCCCATCCTCCCATCCTCCCATTCTCCCATTCTACCATACTCCCATCCTCCCATCCTCCCATTCTACCATCCTCCCATCCTCCCATTCTACCATACTCCCATCCTCCCATCCTCCCATTCTACCTTCCTCCCATTCTACCATCCTCCCATCCTCCCATCCTCCCATTCTACCATACTCCCATCCTCCCATCCTCCCATTCTACCATCCTCCCATTCTACCATCCTCCCATTCTACCATACTCCCATTCTACCATCCTCTCATCCTCCCATTCTACCATTCTACCATCCTCCCATTCTCCCATCCTCCCATTCTACCATACTCATATCCTCCCTTTCTACCATCCTCTCATCCTCCCATCCTCCCATTCTACCATACTCTCATCCTCCCGTCCTACCATTCTACCATACTCTCATCCTCCCATTCTACCATCCTCTCATCCTCCCATCCTCCCATTCTACCATTCTACCATTCTACCATACTCCCATTCTCCCATCCTCCCATTCTACCATACTCCCATCCTCCCATTCTACCATACTCTCATCCTCCTATTCTCCAATTCTCCCATTCTCCCATCCTCCCAGCCTCCCATCCTCCCAGCCTCCCATCCTCCCAGTTCCCAGCCTCCCTATCCAGAGTAGAGACAGAGAGGAGAAGATAAGAGCCCATTTCCCATTACCAGAGGCTTGTTTGAGGTTTTTGAGGAGTGTCATGTGAGTCACTGGCTGAAAACCAAATGGCAGCCTATTCCCTATACAGTGCACTACTTTAGACCAGAGCCCTATCAAAAGTAGTGCACTATATAGGACATAGGGTTCACAGTGGGTGTCAGGGCAGCAATGCAGCAGGCAGGTTAATGGTATTGCGAGGTCAGAGCCTGTGGTAGATTAACCCTGTGATTTGGAGAGGGGGGCTCTTGTAGCAGGAGTGGAGGCTTAGCCCTGACAGAAGATCCGCACATCGTCACAGGGCCATGCAGGGTCGCGCTCAGAAGAGGATGGATGCATCACAAATGGCACCCTATTCACCCATTTGAGCTCAAGTCAAAAGCAGTGCACTAGAAATAGGGTGTAATTTGGAACGCAGCCAAGGTCAGTTAGGCCACTCAATAGACAAGGTGAGAGGGGAGTAGCAGGGTTTATGTGAGAAGGAATCATGGATTCTTTAGATTATTGTCAGTTTTGCTGTATTGCTGAGGTAAAACGTAGAGGAAATATTTCAGCACACAAAATACTATAATGATGCCTGCATGGCACAGAGGAAAAAGCAATGCAATGTCGCTATGTTATCTCTATTTATTATGGATACCCATTAGTTCCTGTCAAGGCAGCAGCTAATCTGCCTTAATTTTGCTGGACTCCAGGAAGAGTAGCTGCTGCCTTGGCAGGAACTAATGGGGATCCATAATAAACCCCAGGAAGAGTAGCTGCTGCCTTGGCAGGAAGTAATGGGGATCCATAATAAACCCCAGGAAGAGTAGCTGCTGGCTTGGCAGGAACTAATGGGGATCCATAATGAACCCCAGGAAGAGTAGCTGCTGCCTTGACAGGAACTAATGGGGATTGATGATGAGTGATGTGTAATAAGGCAACTTTTTCAAATCTTTGTCGCACACCTCATGTATCCTAGTCCACAGTCCTATAAGGTTAGTATCACACCTCATGTAGTCTAGTCCATAGTCCTATAAGGTTAGTATCACACCTCATGTAGTCTAGTCCACTATATGTTTTAATAAGGTTAGTATCACACCTCATATAGTCTAGTCCATAGTCCTATAAGGTTAGTATCACACCTCATGTAGTCTAGTCCATAGTCCTATAAGGTTAGTATCACACCTCATGTAGTCTAGTCCATAGTCCTATAAGGTTAGTATCACACCTCATGTAGTCTAGTCCATAGTCCTATAAGGTTAGTATCACACCTCATATAGTCTAGTCCATAGTCCTATAAGGTTAGTATCACACCTCATGTAGTCTAGTCCATAGTCCTATAAGGTTAGTATCACACCTCATGTAGTCTAGTCCATAGTCCTATAAGGTTAGTATCACACCTCATGTAGTCTAGTCCATAGTCCTATAAGGTTAGTATCACACCTCATGTAGTCTAGCCCATAGTCCTATAAGGTTAGTATCACACCTCATGTAGTCTAGTCCATAGTCCTTTAAGGTTAGTATCACACCTCATGTAGTCTAGTCCATAGTCCTATAAGGTTAGTATCACACCTCATGTAGTCTAGCCCATAGGCCTATATGTTTTAATAAGGTTAGTATCACAACTAAAGTGGCCAAATAACTTCTTAAAATGAAGCGCATTAATCTGCATAACCAGGGGTGTAGAGTCTAACTGGCAGACAGCGTGTGAGTTTCAGGGGAAGATAATTTTCACCATATAAATTCACCTGTAGAACAAAAGCATTACATGACACGTAATTGCATTTGCGGTCACTCTTGAGAATGGTGTTTTCCTGCTAATTAATTGCATTTAGGAACATTCACACTCATAGCCTACTGCTGTGTGCGCATAGCTGCGCTTATAATGTGAAGAAAGAGTCCAGTAGTTTATCAACATTTTCAACGTAACGTTGATATCTGTTGCGTCACCATCATTACTTGAATTATTATCTTTTAACGCTCGTGGTTGAGTTAATTTAGGAGCTACCGCAAACTATTTTTGGAATATTTATTTTTCACACAGAATAGATCAACTTTTGTCCTACTGGAAACAGTAGATTTACATAACTATCTATCTATCCTACAGTCACTCAGTGCTATCTATCTGACAGTCACACAGTGCTATTAGACAGTCACTCAGTGCTATCTATCTGACAGTCACACAGTGCTATTAGACAGTCACTCAGTGCTATCTATCTGACAGTCACTCAGTGCTATCTATCTGACAGTCACACAGTGCTATTAGACAGTCACTCAGTGCTATCTATCTGACAGTCACTCAGTGCTATCTATCTGACAGTCACACAGTGCTATCTATCTGACAGTCACACAGTGCTATTAGACAGTCACTCAGTGCTATCTATCTGACAGTCACACAGTGCTATTAGACAGTCACTCAGTGCTATCTATCTGACAGTCACACAGTGCTATTAGACAGTCACTCAGTGCTATCTACCTGACAGTCACACAGTGCTATCTATCTGACAGTCACACAGTGCTATCTATCTCACACATCAGTGACAGTCACACAGTGCTATCTATCAGACAGTCACACAGTGCTATTAGACAGTCACTCAGTGCTATCTATCAGACAGTCACACAGTGCTATTAGACAGTCACTCAGTGCTATCTATCTGACAGTCACACAGTGCTATCTACCAGACAGTCACACAGTGCTATCTATCTGACAGTCACACAGTGCTATCTATCTGACAGTCACACAGTGCTATCTATCTGACAGTCACACAGTGCTATCTATCAGACAGTCACACAGTGCTATTAGACAGTCACTCAGTGCTATCTATCTGACAGTCACACAGTGCTATTAGACAGTCACTCAGTGCTATCTATCTGACAGTCACACAGTGCTATCTATCTGACAGTCACACAGTGCTATCTATCTGACAGTCACACAGTGCTATCTATCTGACAGTCACACAGTGCTATCTATCTGACAGTCACACAGTGCTATTAGACAGTCACACAGTGCTATCTATCTGACAGTCACACAGTGCTATCTATCTGACAGTCACACAGTGCTGTCTATCTGACAGTCACACAGTGCTATCTATCCTACAGTCACTCAGTGCTATCTATCTGACAGTCACACAGTGCTATTAGACAGTCACTCAGTGCTATCTACCTGACAGTCACACAGTGCTATCTATCTGACAGTCACACAGTGCTATCTATCTGACAGTCACACAGTGCTATCTATCTGACAGTCACACAGTGCTATCTATCAGACAGTCACACAGTGCTATTAGACAGTCACTCAGTGCTATCTATCAGACAGTCACACAGTGCTATTAGACAGTCACTCAGTGCTATCTATCTGACAGTCACACAGTGCTATCTACCAGACAGTCACACAGTGCTATCTATCTGACAGTCACACAGTGCTATCTATCTGACAGTCACACAGTGCTATCTATCTGACAGTCACACAGTGCTATCTATCAGACAGTCACACAGTGCTATTAGACAGTCACTCAGTGCTATCTATCTGACAGTCACACAGTGCTATTAGACAGTCACTCAGTGCTATCTATCTGACAGTCACACAGTGCTATCTATCTGACAGTCACACAGTGCTATCTATCTGACAGTCACACAGTGCTATCTATCTGACAGTCACACAGTGCTATCTATCTGACAGTCACACAGTGCTATTAGACAGTCGCACAGTGCTATTAGACAGTCACACAGTGCTATCTATCTGACAGTCACACAGTGCTATCTATCTGACAGTCACACAGTGCTATCTATCTGACAGTCACACAGTGCTATCTATCTGACAGTCACACAGTGCTGTCTATCTGACAGTCACACAGTGCTATCTATCTGACAGTCACACAGTGCTATCTATCTGACAGTCACACAGTGCTGTCTATCTGACAGTCACACAGTGCTATCTATCTGACAGTCACTCAGTGCTATCTATCTGACAGTCACACAGTGCTATCTATCTGACAGTCACACAGTGCTATCTATCTGACAGTCACACAGTGCTGTCTATCTGACAGTCACACAGTGCTATCTACCTGACAGAGACATCTATCAGACAGTCACACAGTGCTATTAGACAGTCACACAGTGCTGTCTATCTGACAGTCACATGTCTTTGTAATTTATCAATCCTATTTGTGGTCTTGTAACGTGACAGTATTGGAAAAAATTGGTAACTATTGGTGGTGTCTGAGTTATACTACCAATAACTACTGGTTCCTGAGTTATACTACCAAAACTTCTGGTGTCTGAGTTATACTTCCAACAACTATGGGGCCTTGAGTTATACCACCAATAACTACTGGTTCCTGAGTTATACCACCAATAACTACTGGTTCCTGAGTTATACCTCCAATAACTACTGTCTGTTATACCACCAATAACTACTGGTTCCTGAGTTATACCACCAATAACTACTGTCTGTTATACCACCAATAACTACTGGTTCCTGAGTTATACCACCAATAACTACTGGTTCCTGAGTTATACCTCCAATAACTACTGGTTCCTGAGTTATACCTCCAATAACTACTGTCTGTTATACCACCAATAACTACTGGTTCCTGAGTTATACCACCAATAACTACTGTCTGTTATACCACCAATAACTACTGGTTCCTGAGTTATACCACCAATAACTACTGGTTCCTGAGTTATACCTCCAATAACTACTGGTTCCTGAGTTATACCACCAATAACTACTGTCTGTTATACCACCAATAACTACTGTCTGTTATACCACCAATAACTACTGTCTGTTATACCTCCAATAACTACTGTCTGTTATACCACCAATAACTATTGGTTCCTGAGTTATACCACCAATAACTACTGTCTGTTATACCACCAATAACTACTGTCTGTTATACCACCAATAACTACTGGTTCCTGAGTTATACCACCAATAACTACTGTCTGTTATACCACCAATAACTACTGTCTGTTATACCACCAATAACTACTGGTTCCTGAGTTATACCACCAAGAACTACTGGTTCCTGAGTTATACCACCAATAACTACTGGTTCCTGAGTTATACCACCAATAACTACTGGTTCCTGAGTTATACCACCAATAAATACTAGTTCCTGAGTTATACCACCAATAACTACATGTGTCTGAGTTAGTTAGAAACCACATTGAGTTAGAAACCACATTCTAGATGCACGGATTGCATTGACAAAATGTTTCGCCCACTAAAAGTACCGACCTGAACAAAATGTCAGTAATGTCTGACAAATTGAAACATCTCTCATCTTCAGTGTGCAGGGTAAAACTAACCACCTACTCCTCTCTCTCCTGTCTACAGTGTGTAAAGCAGGTTTATTCTGGTCTGTGCTGCATTAAATGTCCTCGTATCAGCTTCACTAGAGTCCAGTCTAACCCCCTTCTCCTCTCCTCTCTCTCCTCACCTCTCTCCCGTCTCCAGTCTGCAGAGCGGGATTCTTCCGATCGGTGCTGCAGACCCCTGCCTGCAGTAAATGTCCTCCTCACAGCTTCACCAGAGTCCAGGGTTCCGTAGGTTGTACCTGTGAGGAAGGATACTATAGGAGAGACAGTGACCCGCCCAACATGGCCTGTACACGTATGTACTACACCTCACTATGCCTCACCATTCATTACATACTATGCTGCTACATACAAACTACATACCGTAAAACTTCTCAAATATCTCAAATCAAATCAAATCAAATTTATTTATATAGCCCTTCGTACATCAGCTGATATCTCAAAGTGCTGTACAGAAACCCAGCCTAAAACCCCAAACAGCAAGCAATGCAGGTGTAGAAGCACGGTGGCTAGGAAAAACTCCCTAGAAAGGCCAAAACCTAGGAAGAAACCTAGAGAGGAACCAGGCTATGTGGGGTGGCCAGTCCTCTTCTGGCTGTGCCGGGTGGAGATTATAACAGAACATGGCCAAGATGTTCAAATGTTCATAAATGACCAGCATGGTCGTATAATAATAATAAGGCAGAACAGTTGAAACTGGAGCAGCAGCACGGCCAGGTGGACTGGGGACAGCAAGGAGTCATCATGTCAGGTAGTCCTGGGGCATGGTCCTAGGGCTCAGGTCCTCCGAGAGAGAGAGAGAGAAAGAGAGAATTAGAGAACGCACACTTAGATTCACACAGGACACCGAATAGGACAGGAGAGGTACTCCAGATATAACAAACTGACCCTAGCCCCCCGACACATTAACTACTGCAGCATAAATACTGGAGGCTGAGACAGGACATGTGTATCTGCCTGTTCCATTTAATAGAAAGGGGTAACGGCACATATTTCAGCAAATAAACAGCTATTTCAAGTAAATGCAGATTCTAAATGAATTGTTTTCAAGGTTTAATATTTGATTTGTTACATTAAATAATTCAGTAATGACTCGAAGGAAGGATGGCAATCATCAGTTTTTGTCACCAGTAAGAAAGTGCTAGCTGAGAACTGCTAGCTAACAGGCAAGCACAAAAACAAAATATTAATAATAATAGTAATAATAATTATTCATATTGTTATTATTATTATTTATTTTCCATACATATTGGTAGCATACCACTCCATACATTAATACTGTAGTAGTTATCAGTAGTATACAACTCCATACGTTAATACTGTAGTAGTTATCAGTAGTATACAACTCCATACGTTAATACTGTAGTAGTTATCAGTAGTATTCCGCTGCATACATTAATACTGTAGTAGTTATTAGTAGTATACCACTCCATACATAAGCACCACAGTAGTTATTAGTAGCAGGGACTCAGACCTTCGTAACAAAGCCTGCACACGTAACACAGCCTGCATTTACACAAAAGGGTGATTCTACGATAAGAGTGCCCTTTGATATTTTAAGTAGAACTTGTTTTTGCATTTTAACATGTCCCTCCGTCAACCCTGTGTCACTTCTAGGAAGATTTAACCCCTCTTAATCCCAAAATGTATTCAAGTTTCACCATCATTGTAAAAGCCGAGTTATTTTGTTGCTTTGACCATGTTCTGAAGATTATTATTTATTAAAGATTCAGCTACAGTACCAGAAGTTTGGACACACCTACTCATTCCTGGGTTTTACTTTTATTTTTTACTATTTTCTACATTGTAGAACAATAGTAAAGACGTCAAAACTATGAAATAACACATATGGAATGATCTACAGTGCCTTGCAAAAGTATTCACCCCCTTGGTGTTTTTCCTATTTTGTTGCATTACAACCTGTAATTTAACTGGATTTTTATGTGGATTTCATGAATTTCATTTCATGACATTTTTTCACCTTTATTTAATCAGGTAGGACGGGTGAGAACGAGTTCTCATTTACAGCTGCCCCCTGGCCAAGATAAAGCAAAGCAGTGCGACACAAACAGCAACACAGAGTTACACATAGAATAAACAAAAGTACAGTCAGTACAGTCAAAATAAAAATCTGAATACATTGTGTGCAAATGGACATACATAAAATAGTCCAAATTGGTGAAGTGAAATGAAATGAAACCAATTACCCTCAGAAGTCACATAATTAGTTGAATGAAGTCCACCTGTGTGCAATCTAAGTGTCACATAATCTGTCACATGATCTCAGTATATATACACCTGTTCTGAAAGGCCCCAGATTCTTTAACACCACTAAGAAAGCGGCACCATGAAGACCAATGAGCTCTCCAAACAGGTCAGGGACAAAGTTGCAGAGAAGTACAGGTCAGGGTTGGGTTATAAAAAAATATCAAACTTTGAACATCCCACGGAGCACCATTAAATCCATTATAAAAAAATATCAAACTTTGAACATCCCACGGTGCACCATTAAATCCATTATAAAAAAATATCAAACTTTGAACATCCCACGGAGCACCATTAAATCCATTATTAAAAAATGTCAAACTATGAACATCCCACGGATAACCATTAAATACATTATTCAAAAATATCAAACTTTGAACATCCCACAGAGCAGCATTAAATCCATTATAAAAAAATATCAAACTTTGAACATCCCACGGAGCACCATTAAATCCATTATAAAAAAAATATCAAACTTTGAACATCCCACGGATAACCATTAAATACATTATTAAAAAATATCAAACTTTGAACATCCCACGGAGCACCATTAAATCCATTATTAAAAAATATCAAACTTTGAACATCCCACGGAGCACCATTAAATCCATTATTAAAAAATGGAAAGAATATGGCACCATATATGTTTTGGCCATCAAGGAAAATGTCTGGCACAAACCCAACATCTCTCATCACCCCGAGAACACCATCCCCACAGTGAAGCATAGTGGTGGCAGCAGCATGCTTTGGGGATGTTTTTCATTGGCAGGGACTGGGAAACTGGTCAGAATTGAGGGAATGATGAAGGGTGCTAAATACAGGGAAATTCTGGAGGGAAACCTGTTTCAGTCTTCCAGAGATTGTCACGCCCTGACCTTAGAGATCCTTTTATTCTCTATTTTGATTAGGTTAGGGTGACTAGGGTGGGTAGTCTAGTTTTTTAATTTCTATGTTGGCCTGGTATGGTTCCCAATCAGAGGCAGCTGTCTATCGTTGTCTCTGATTGGGGATCATATTTAGGCAGCCTTTTCCCACTGGGTTTTTGTGGGATCTGCATTTACTTCATGTTTCGTTTGTTTGGTATTGTTTTTGGTGAGTTTCATTTATTAAAACATGTGGAACTCTACACACACTGTGCCTTGGTCAAGTTATTCTAACAACGTTCGTGACAGAGATTTGAGACTGGGGCGAAGGTTCATCTTCCAGCAGGACAATGACCCTAAGCATACTGCTAAAGCAACACTCGAGTGGTTTAAGGGGAAATGTTTTAATGTCTTGGAATGGCCTAGTCAAAGCCCAGACCTCAATCCAATTGAGAATCTGGGTTATGACTTAAATATTGTTGTACACCAGCGGCACCCATCCAACTTGAAGGAGCTGGAGCAGTTTTGCCTTGAAGAATGGGCAAAAATCCCAGTGGCTAGATGTGCCAAGCTTATAGAGACACACCCCAAGAGACTTGCAACCGGAATTGCTGCAGAAGGTGTCTCTACAAAGTATTGCCTTTGGGGGGGATAGTTATGGATGCTCAAGAGTTCTGTTTTTTTGTCTTATTTCTTGTTTGTTTCACAATCCAAAATATTTTGCATCTTTAAAGAGGTAGGCATGTTGTGTAAATCAAATGATACAAACCACTTATAAATATATTTTAATTCCAGGTTGTAAGGCAAGAAAATAGGAAAAATGCCAAAGGGGGTGAATACTTTCGCAAGCCACTGTAAAACCATAACTAGAACTTTACGGGAACCTCTTCTGGGTAAATATGGTTTTATTTAACCTCATTGAGATGGGAATGAAGTTGAACGTGCTCTTTATGACAGAATAATACACTTGAAATCCCCCCCCCCAATTTTTTTTTACCAAGTTACCCTTCTTAAAAGTTACCGAATTGGTGGAAGGACCCAACAACACCTCTACATAGTGGATCCTTTATGGAATAAGAGTGGATGTTATTGTCTTATCTTCTAGCAATTTGTTATAGTTATAGCAGAATAACACAATATGTTATAGTTTCAGCAGAATAACACAATATGTTATAGTTTCAGCAGAATAACACAATGTTATTGCCCTACAGGACCACCTTCTGCTCCTCGTAATGCCATTTCCAATGTAAACGAGACGTCGGTCTTCCTGGAATGGGCGGTTCCCGAGGAGACTGGCGGCAGGAAGGATGTCAGCTATAACATCCTGTGTCGTAAGATCAGCGTTGACAGCAGACACTATGAGGAGTGTGAGAGCACGGTGCGGTTCCTGCCCCAACGCAACAGTCTCAGGAACAACTCTGTGATGGTGGCAGACCTTCTGGCTCACACTAACTACACGTTCGAGGTGGAGGCCGTTAATGGAGTGTCTGAGCTCACCAACCCCGGACGACAGTTTGTCTCTCTCAACGTCACCACCAACCAGGCAGGTTAGTGTCTTCACATGATCTATATATATTATATACATTACCTTTACCATAGACCAACCAGGCAGGTTAGTGTCTTCACATGATCTATATATATTATATACATTACCTTTACCATAGACCAACCAGGCAGGTTAGTGTCTTCACATGATCTATATATATTATATACATTACCTTTACCATAGACCAACCAGGCAGGTTAGTGGAACTGTCTATATACTTTATATACCACAACCAACATATCGAGGCTCCACAGACAGAGACTATGAGAGACGAAGAAAGAAAAGAGAAGAAACTCAAACCCATTAGCCCACTCCGTCAGTGAAACACACCCATTGGAGCCTCACACCTTGCCCTGCGGACACCAACCAATTAATGGTAAAGCAGAGTTCCTCTCTCTGAACACCTCTTCTCTGACTCATGTCTTTGGAGAAGCCCTGTATTTGGATACTTTATCCATAGACATTGGATTATTGATTATTATTATTTGACCCTGCTGGTCATCTATGAACATTTGAACGTCTTGGCCATGTTCTGTTATAATCTCCGAAAGCTAAAAGAGGACTGGCCACCCCTCATAGCCTGGTTCCTTTCTTCCTTGTATTTTCCTAGCCACTGTGTTTATGCATCTGCATTGCTGTTTGGGGTTTTAGGCTGGGGGGTTTCTGTACAGCACTTTGTGACTCCGGCTGATGTAAAAAGGCCTTTATAAATACATTTGATTGATTGACAGATTGAGGGATAGAGATTGGAGGAGTCGATAGCTTAGCTTATCTCACACATTACGTAACATTTAAATTACCTGTGACACTAGGCCAACTATCCATGTAGAGCAAAGCAACAAGCAGAGTGTTCTGAGTCCTCTGACAAGGCTGTACAACTCTTCCTGTGGACTGGATTTCCTACTGTGAATTAGATTTCTAATTTAATGAGCTGCTTTCAGGGGATCGCCCAATCCTATTGGAAGCCAGTTAAGTATCTGAAGATTTCATTGTAAAATAAAACACAAGAGCACTTTACTGAAGCCATTCCATGCAATATATGTATATAAAACAGGTCAACAGTTTGGACACACCTCCTCATTCAAGGTTTTTTCTTTAGTTTGACTATTTTCTACATTGTAGAATTATAGTGAAGACATTAAAACTATGATTTAACACATATGGAATCATGTAGTAACCAAAAAAGCGTTAACCAAATCCAAATATATTTTATATTCTTCAAAGTATCCACCCTTTGCCTTGCGAGCTTTGCAGACTCTTGCCATTCAATTCAAATCCAATCAATAAATGTACATAACAATAACGAGGTAACATACACGAAAAAGTGTATAGATAATAAACAGTGAGTGTAAAAACCAAGGGGGGGTGGGTTCAATGTAAAGAGTCCGGGTGGCCGTTTGATTAGTTTAGTTGTTCAGCAGTCTTATGGCTTGGAGGTGCAAGCTGTTAAGGAGCCTTTTAGACCTAGACTTGGCGCTATGGTACCGCTTTCTCTCAACCAGCTTCACCTGGAATGCTTTTCCAACAGTCTTGAAGGAGTTCCCATATGTGATGAGCACTTGTTAGCTACTTTTCCTTCACTTTGCGGTCTGACTCATCCCAAACCATCTCAATTGGATTGAGGTTTGATGATGGTGGAGGCCAGGTCATCTGATGCAGCACTCCATCACTCTTCTTCTTGGTCAAATAGCCCTTACACAGCCTGGAGGTGCATTGGGTCATTGTCCTATTCAGAAACAAATGATAGTCCCTCTAAGCGTAAACCAGATAGGATGGCGTATCACTGCAGAATGCTGTGGTAGCCATGCTGGTTAAGCGTGCCTTGAATTCGAAATAAATTTGAAATAAATCACAGACCGTGTCACCAGCAAAGCACCCACACACCAACACACCTCCTCCTCCATGCTTCACAGTGGGAACCACACCATCACACCTCCTCCTCCATGCTTCACGGTGGGAACCACACCATCACACCTCCTCCTCCATGCTTCACGGTGGGAACCACACCATCACACCATCTCCTCCATGCTTCACGACACATGCAGAGATTATCCGTTCACCTTCTCTGTGTCTCACAAAGACACAAGGTCGGAACCAAAAATCGCAAATTTTGGACTCATCAGACCAAAAGAAAGATTTCCACCGGTCTAATGTCCATTGCTTGTGTTCCGTGGTCCAAGCAAGTCTCTTCTACTTATTGGTGTCCTTTAGTAATGGTTTCTTTGCAGCGATTTGACCATGAAGGCCTGATTCACACGGTCTCCTCTGAATAGTTGATGTTGAGATGTGTCTGTTACTTGAACTCTGTGAAGCATTTATTTGGGCTGACATTTCAGATGCAGTTAACTCTAATGAGCTTTTCCTCTGCAGTAGAGGTAACTCAGGGTCTTCCTGTCCTGTGGCGGTCCTCATGAGAGCCAGTTTCATCATGGCGCTTGATGGTTTCTGTGACTGCACTGGAAGAAACTTTCAACGTTCTTGAAATGTTCCGGATTGACTCACCGTCATGTCTTAAAGTAATGATGGACTGTCATTTCTCTTTGCTTATTTGAGCTGTTCTTGCCATAATATGGACTTGGTATTTTACCAAATAGGGCTGTCTTCTGTATACCACCCCTACCTTGTCACAATACAACTGACTGGCTCATACATATTAACAAGGAAAGAAATTCCAGAAATTAACTTTTACCAGGGCACACCTGTTAATTGAAACGCATCCCAGGTGACTACCTCATTAAGCTGGTTGAGAGAATGTCAATAGTGTACAAAGCTGTCAACAAGGCTAAGGGTGACTACTTTGAAGAATCTCAAATATAAGATATATTTTGATTTGTTTAACACCTTTTTGGTTACTACATGATTCCTTATGTGTTATTTCATAGTTCTGATGTGCGTCCACATTTTTGACTAGTATTGTATACACACACACACACACACACACACACACACACACACACACACACACACACACACACACACACACACACACACACACACACACACACACACACACACACACACACACCACTATACCCCACTATTAGAGTATATATATCAACATAGCACTATACCACACTGTTCCTTACCAAAAAACACCACTATAGTAAAGCACTGAAGTAAAGCAGACAATTGCTTATTTGTTTATTTTATTAAACTTTTTGTTGTTTATGTAACAATTTATAACAACAATTTAATACATTGACGTAAACAGTAGACAACTTACCATTTGCATACATACAATTTCCACAAACATTAAAGACATCACACTTGCTCAGACCTACATGTTCCCACTGTATCCACACCCAAGGCTGTTTCTAATGCTTGTGGGACTCGAACTGCAGTAAAAAAAAGTAATTGTTTGTCTGGCTACAACATAACACGATTTGAAGTCATATGGGGCAATCAGTAGTCTGGCTAACACCTAATGCTGGATTGGCTCTTTGATGTTGTCGGCACAATGCGTTGATAATGAAGGGGGCTGGGCTTTTACTGGTTGGCTGTTCCCAGCCACACACAGCCCCTGATGCCCACCCCCTTCTTTTACAATGGTTGAATTTTCCAATCCAACCAATAAGAGGACTCAACACCAGAGAGGAAAAAACAAACATTTAAGAGAATGAACCAAACCCTGTTGCACAATTTATGAGCAAATATGTCATTAACAGGGTCCTTTTGAGATCAGTGCGGCCCCATCTCTACCTACGCTGTGAGTCACGTGGATCGCGTAAGCCAGGCTACTTAATCACAGCAAACAGAATCAAATTCAAGTCTAATGTTTCTGTTAAAATAATGCCTGGAGTATCCAGCAGCCGTGGATACTCTCTGGCTACTCGACTGTCTTGGCCCCATTCTGTCTGGTCCACTGAGCCCTCTGGATCACGGTCTCCTTCATGTAACTTGGGTTGCCGGCCAGATGTTGTCCGTTTTCAAAATGCACAAATCTTTCAACATATACTTTACCAGGCAGGACCCAGCTACTGCTCCAGCTCGGTGTGTGACTTGGTTTGTCCGCAGATGTATTCATGCGTGTGTTTCATGTAGAAAAAAGGTTTTGTTTACAGAATACTCACTGAGTATTCAGTCTTTTATGCTCTTCGTTAACTTCAGGCTATAGTCGAGTCGTCTAAAAGCATTTCCTGATCTATCTCCTCCGCTGCAGAAGAGAAAGAGGGATACCTAGTCAGTTACACAACTGAATGCGTTCAACCGAAATGTGTCTTCCTCATTTAAGCCAACTCCTCTGAATCAGAGGTGCGGGGGGCTGCCTTAATCGACATCCACATATTTCGGTGCCTGAGGAGACAGATTTTTACACCTTACAGGCTTTGCAATTCGAACCAGCGACCTTTCAGGTTACTGGTCCAATGCGCTTAACCGCCTGTGAGGAAATTTTAAGGGAAGTCACATTTCTAAATGACATACGTTGAAGAGGGAACGGTAAGTCAAAGGTCAAATGGTTGAACAAAGGCAAAGGACTGAGGAAAGAGCCAAATGAATAGTAGCTTCGAGGTTAGAAATGCAGCCCATAACAGGGAGTGATCCATCTGTCAAAGGGTTATCAACATCTCTATATACTACCTACTGCTGTTGTGCCCTTGAGCAAGGCACTTTACCCGTAAGTGCCAAGCCTGTGATGTGTGTGTCAGGTTGGTCACTAACATAATATCTGTGCAAATGACTGATAAAGCAAGTATGGTAAAATTAAGACTATGTATCTAGTCCCAAAGTGGCTGGTTCTAAGAGGCTCTGGTGAAGTGAAGTCTGTCAAGTTTTCATTGAGGTTGTACTATTGGTTATCGATGTGGAAGACGTAGATGCTGTTTTATACAGGGTCAATGAAAATCTGTTGGGGGGTTTCCCCCCAAAACTCTGTTCCCCCTCTCTCAAAAAATAATTATTTACCCTCTCACTTTGGAATCAAAGAGGCCAGGTTCCACTCATTCAGTGTATCCTTTACAAAGTTGTCCATTGGTCTGACCTCTGCATTTAAGTATAGAAATAAAGTAATGTTAGAAACATAGCTAGCTAGCTAACTTGGCTAAATCTAATTTAAACGCTAACGTTAGCTAGCTAACAGAATTTGCATCCATCTTCAAATTCACAAGCCGAACTAAAGCTGCCACTGTCAGAAACCATTGTAAACCAGTACAGTAACGCTTGTTAACTCAATCAATCACCATGAATGCATGAGATAATTCTGGCAAATAGCTTGGTTAAATTAACCCAGATGGAGAATAAGTCAAATCTAGCTATGCTAACTTAGCTAGCCAGGTAACTTAGCTAACATTAGCTACAGAAAGAAAGAGTGTCAGAGACAGTCCAGAAGAAGTGTCAGACTTATCTAGCTATGGTAGCTAGCCAGATAACTTTAGATAGCTGTCGTTACAGACACTGACAAAGTAAGCTAGCTAGCTAGCCAAATGTTGACAAAAAATTTACATTTAGCTATATTCCGTGAAAACACTTCAGTAAGCTAGCCTCATGAGGCTAACGTTAGCTAGCTAGCTAATGTTACCGCAGCCAGAGATATTAGCATAGAAAATGGCTAGCTAGCTAATGGTCATTAGCTAATTCTCAAGCTAACAATAGCTGGCTACCTAATTATGATAGGACAATACGTAACGTTTACTACCTACCGTTGTCATGGTTCAGTCAGCCAAAACACCCTTAGTCTGTCGAAATAACGTTAGCTGTTTTCCACTCAGTCAGTTGCACTAGAACTAGAATACTTGCCAGTTGCCACGTCGCAACACTTGCTCACATTCTGGTGAACTTCACACGCTGGTGGTGTCAGAATTAACCCACTGGCAGGGTCAAATATCCATAACTAAACCTTAATAACCAACACCAACAACCCAACCTTGCTGTTTTTACAGGAAACAAGCAAAATATTGACCAAATGCATGCAACCTAGCAATTGGGTCATCCAAACAACCATCTTGTTTTTGTGTAACTTACATCGCAAACAAACAAACAATACAAGAAGCCTTGACCTGTCTGGTGGAAGGCCAGCATTCACTGTTGACGTTGACACTGGTGTTTGGCGGTTAATATTTAATAAATCTGCCAGTTGAGGACTTGTGAGGCGTCTGTTTCTCAAACTAGACACTCTAATGTACTTGTCCTCTCGCTCAGTTGTACACCGGGGCCTCCCACTCCTCTTTCTATTCTGGGTAGAGACAGTTTGCGCTGTTCTGTGAAGGGCGTAGTACACTGTTGTACCAGATCTTCAGTTTCTTGGCAATTTCTAACCTTAATTTCTCAGAACAAGAATAGACTGACGAGTTTCAGGAAAAATGCATTTGTTTCTGGCCATTTTGATCCTGTAATCGAACCCACAAATGCTGATGCTCCAGATACTCAAATAGTCTAAAGAAGGCCAGTTGTATTGCTTCTTTATTCAGAACAACAGTTTTCAGCTGTGCTAACATAACTGCAAAATGGTTTTCTAATGATCAATTAGCCTTTTAAAATGATAAACTTGGATTAGCTAACACAACGTGCCATTGGAACACAGGAGTGATGGTAGCTGATAATAGGCCTCTGTAGATATTGGACAAAAAAATGTGCTTTTCTTTTAAAAATAAGGACATTTCTAAGTGACCCCAAACCTTTTGAACGGTAGTGTATTCAAACAAAACACTGTACTACACTATTAGGTCAACAGTAGAGTTGCAGTTGTCGTAGTGTAGTATAGTGTTGTGTTTGTGTATATACATGTATACTCATGTTTCCAGTCAGTCAGTAATATGGGGAACTGAAAAGGGCACTGATCGGTGATGCTGTATGTATTTTGGGAGTAAGTCAGGGCTGATCTGTGACGCTGTATGTACTGTAGCTAGGTGAGACAACATCATATCACAGTCATAGTCAGTACATTCAGTACATTCATCTCCAGATATCTAGGTGAGACATCACATATCACAGTCATCTTCAGATACAGTATCTAGGTGAGACAACATCATATCACAGTCATAGTCAGTACATTCATCTTCAGATAGCTAGGTGGTCCAGTCATAGTCAGTACATTCATCTTCAGATAGCTAGGTGGACCAGTCATAGTCAGTACATTCATCTTCAGATAGCTAGGTGGACCAGTCATAGTCAGGACATTCATCTTCAGATAGCTAGGTGGACCAGTCATAGTCAGTACATTCATCTTCAGATAGCTAGGTGGACCAGTCATAGTCAGTACATTCATCTTCAGATAGCTAGGTGGACCAGTCATAGTCAGTACATTCATCAGATAGCTAGGTGGACCAGTCATAGTCAGTACATTCATCAGATAGCTAGGTGGACCAGACATAGTCAGTACATTCATCAGATAGCTAGGTGGACCAGTCATAGTCAGGACATTCATCAGATAGCTAGGTGGACCAGTCATAGTCAGTACATTCATCAGATAGCTAGGTGGACCAGTCATAGTCAGTACATTCATCAGATAGCTAGGTGGACCAGTCATAGTCAGTACATTCATCAGATAGCTAGGTGGACCAGTCATAGTCAGTACATTCATCAGATAGCTAGGTGGACCAGTCATAGTCAGGACATTCATCAGATAGCTAGGTGGACCAGTCATAGTCAGTACATTCATCAGATAGCTAGGTGGACCAGACATAGTCAGTACATTCATCAGATAGCTAGGTGGACCAGTCATAGTCATTACATTCATCTTCAGATAGCTAGGTGGACCAGTCATAGTCAGTACATTCATCTTCAGATAGCTAGGTGGACCAGTCATAGTCAGTACATTCATCTTCAGATAGCTAGGTGGACCAGTCATAGTCAGGACATTCATCAGATAGCTAGGTGGACCAGTCATAGTCAGTACATTCATCAGATAGCTAGGTGGACCAGACATAGTCAGTACATTCATCAGATAGCTAGGTGGACCAGACATAGTCAGTACATTCATCAGATAGCTAGGTGGACCAGACATAGTCAGTACATTCATCAGATAGCTAGGTGGACCAGACATAGTCAGCACATTCATCAGATAGCTAGGTGGACCAGTCATAGTCAGTACATTCATCAGATAGCTAGGTGGACCAGTCATAGTCAGTACATTCATCAGATAGCTAGGTGGACCAGTCATAGTCAGGACATTCATCAGATAGCTAGGTGGACCAGTCATAGTCAGGACATTCATCTTCAGATAGCTAGGTGGACCAGTCATAGTCAGTACATTCATCAGATAGCTAGGTGGACCAGTCATAGTCAGCACATTCATCTTCAGATAGCTAGGTGGACCAGTCATAGTCAGCACATTCATCAGATAGCTAGGTGGACCAGTCATAGTCAGTACATTCATCAGATAGCTAGGTGGACCAGACATAGTCAGTACATTCATCAGATAGCTAGGTGGACCAGTCATAGTCAGGACATTCATCAGATAGCTAGGTGGACCAGTCATAGTCAGTACATTCATCAGATAGCTAGGTGGACCAGTCATAGTCAGTACATTCATCAGATAGCTAGGTGGACCAGTCATAGTCAGGACATTCATCAGATAGCTAGGTGGACCAGTCATAGTCAGGACATTCATCAGATAGCTAGGTGGACCAGTCATAGTCAGTACATTCATCAGATAGCTAGGTGGACCAGTCATAGTCAGTACATTCATCAGATAGCTAGGTGGACCAGTCATAGTCAGTACATTCATCAGATAGCTAGGTGGACCAGTCATAGTCAGTACATTCATCAGATAGCTAGGTGGACCAGTCATAGTCAGTACATTCATTTTCAGATAGTCAGGTGGACCAGTCATAGTCAGTACATTCATTTTCAGATAGTCAGGTGGACCAGTCATAGTCAGTACATTCATCAGATAGCTAGGTGGACCAGTCATAGTCAGTACATTCATCAGATAGCTAGGTGGACCAGTCATAGTCAGTACATTCATCAGATAGCTAGGTGGACCAGTCATAGTCAGTACATTCATCAGATAGCTAGGTGGACCAGTCATAGTCAGTACATTCATCAGATAGCTAGGTGGACCAGTCATAGTCAGTACATTCATCAGATAGCTAGGTGGACCAATCAGAGTCAGTACATTCATCAGATAGCTAGGTGGACCAGTCATAGTCAGTACATTCATCAGATAGCTAGGTGGACCAGACATAGTCAGTACATTCATCAGATAGCTAGGTGGACCAGTCATAGTCAGTACATTCATCAGATAGCTAGGTGGACCAGTCATAGTCAGTACATTCATCTTCAGATAGCTAGGTGGACCAGACATAGTCAGTACATTCATCAGATAGCTAGGTGGACCAGACATAGTCAGTACATTCATCAGATAGCTAGGTGGACCAGACATAGTCAGTACATTCATCAGATAGCTAGGTGGACCAGACATAGTCAGGACATTCATCAGATAGCTAGGTGGACCAGTCATAGTCAGTACATTCATCAGATAGCTAGGTGGACCAGTCATAGTCAGGACATTCATCAGATAGCTAGGTGGACCAGTCATAGTCAGGACATTCATCAGATAGCTAGGTGGACCAGTCATAGTCAGTACATTCATCAGATATCTAGGTGGACCAGTCATAGTCAGTACATTCATCAGATAGCTAGGTGGACCATTCATAGTCAGTACATTCATCAGATAGTTAGGTGGACCAGTCATAGTCAGTACATTCATCAGATAGCTAGGTGGACCAGTCATAGTCAGGACATTCATCAGATAGCTAGGTGGACCAGTCATAGTCAGGACATTCATCAGATAGCTAGGTGGACCAGTCATAGTCAGGACATTCATCAGATAGTTAGGTGGACCAGTCATAGTCAGTACATTCATCAGATAGCTAGGTGGACCAGTCATAGTCAGGACATTCATCAGATAGCTAGGTGGACCAGTCATAGTCAGTACATTCATCAGATAGCTAGGTGGACCAGTCATAGTCAGGACATTCATCAGATAGCTAGGTGGACCAATCAGAGTCAGTACATTCTTCCTCAATACAGAAGTGATCTGCAAAGTGCGTGTTAGTAGGAAACGACTAGTCACATGTTTTATTTACATTTCCTTCAGAATATATTCACACCCCTTGACAACTTCCACATGTGGTTGTGTTACAGCCTGAATTTAAAATGGATTACATTGAGATGTTGTGTCACTGGCCTACTCACACTATGCAATAATGTCAAAGTGGAATTATGTTTTTAGAAAATGTTTACAAATTAGTGGAAAATGAATAGCTGAAATGTTTTGAGTCAATAAGTATTCAACCTCTTTGTTATGACAAGCCCAAATAAGTTCAGGAGTAAAAATGTACTTAACAAGTCACATAATAAGTTGCATGGACTCAATTTGTGTGCAATAATAGTTTTGAATATTATTTTTAAATGACTACTCCACAAATACAATTATCTCAATCGAACAGTGAATTTCAAACACAAAGGCCAGGGAGGTTTTCTAATGCCTCACAAAGAAGGGCACCTATTGGTAGATGGGTACAAAAAAAAGCAGACATTGAACATCCAATCGAGCAGTGAATTTCAAACACAAAGACCAGGGAGGTTTTCCAATGCCTCACAAAGAAGGGCACCTATTGGTAGATGGGTACAAAAAAAAGCAGACATTGAACATCCATTTGATCATGTTGAAGTTATTAATTACACTTTGGATGTTGTATCAATACACCCAGTCACTACAAAGATACAGGCGTCCTTCCCAACTCAGTTGCCGGAGAGGAAGGAAACTGCTCAGGGATTTCACCATGAGGACAATGGTGACTTTAAAATAGTTACAGAGTTTAATGGCTGTGATAAGAGAAAACTGAGGATGGATCAACAACATTTTAGTTACTCCACAATATTTACATAAATTACAGATTGAAATAAAGGAAGCCTGTACAGAGTAGAATAATCCAAAATATGCATCCTGTTTGCAATAAGGCACAAAAGTAAAACTGCAAAAAATGTGGAAAAGACATTAACTTTAAGTCCTGAATACAAAGTGTTATATTTGGGACAAATCCAACACAACACATCACTGAGTACCACTCTTCATATTTTCAAGCATGGTAGCAACTACATCATGTTATGGGTATGCTTGTCATCGGCAAGGACTGGGGAGTTTTATAGGATAAAAATAAATGGAATAGAGCTAAGCATAGGCAAAATCCTATAGGAAAACCTGGTTCAGTCTGCTTTCCAACAGTCACTGGGAGAGAAATGCACCTTTCAGCAGGACAATAACATAAAACACAAGGTCTATTCTACACTGGAATTGCTTACCAAGACGACATTAAATGTTCCCGAGTGGCCTACTTACAGTTTTGACTTAAATTGGCTTGAAAATCTACAGCCAAGCTGGACCATGGCTGTCTAGCAATGATTAACAACCAACTTGATAGAGCTTGACACGTTGTTTTAAGAATAATGGGCAAATATTGTATAATCCAGGTGTGCAAAGCTCTTAGAGACGAACCCAGAAAGACTCACAGCTGTAATGACTCTTAGAGACTCACCCAGAAAGACTCACAGCTGTAATGACTCTTAGAGACGAACCCAGAAAGACTCACAGCTGTAATGACTCTTAGAGACTTACCCAGAAAGACTCACAGCTGTATTGACTCTTAGAGACTTACCCAGAAAGACTCACAGCTGTATTGACTCTTAGATACGTACCCAAAAAGACTCACAGCTGTAATGACTCTTAGATACTTACCCAGAAAGACTCACAGCTGTAATGACTCTTAGAGACTTACCCAGAAAGACTCACAGCTGTATTGACTCTTAGAGACTTACCCAGAAAGACTCACAGCTGTAATGACTCTTAGAGACTTACCCAGAAAGACTCACAGCTGTAATGACTCTTAGAGACTTAGCCAGAAAGACTCACAGCTGTATTGACTCTTAGAGACAACCCAGAAAGACTCACAGCTGTAATGACTCTTAGAGACTTACCCAGAAAGACTCACAGCTGTAATGACTCTTAGAGACGAACCCAGAAAGACTCACAGCTGTAATGACTCTTAGAGACTTAGCCAGAAAGACTCACAGCTGTAATGACTCTTAGAGACGAACCCAGAAAGACTCACAGCTGTAATGACTCTTAGAGACTCACCCAGAAAGACTCACAGCTGTAATGACTCTTAGAGACGAACCCAGAAAGACTCACAGCTGTAATGACTCTTAGAGACTTACCCAGAAAGACTCACAGCTGTAATGACTCTTAGAGACGAACCCAGAAAGACTCACAGCTGTAATCGCTGCCAAAGGTGATTCTAACATCTATTGACTCAGGTGGTTGAATACTTATCTAATCAAGATGTAAAAAGAAAAGAAAAGAGTACAACTAAATCAATTGTAATCCCAATCTGTAACACAACAAAATGTGGAAAAAGTCAAGGGGAGTGAATGCTTCCTGAAGGCACTGGAATAGTCTGTGGCTAAAATGCTGCAGCACACGACAGGTGTCTGTGAGAGTGGGAAGGTGCAGCACAGAAGGAGCATATTTATATATATGTGTGTATGTGTGTGTGTGTGATTATTGCAATACAGGCACTTGGAACATTGCGTTTAAACATACATTCAAATGAATTGGATATAACGACCCAGGCCTAACGCATACTTGACAAATCTACAGATGAAACCCTGAAGACTGACACACCTGAATTAGTAAAACAAATCATGACGTTATTGTATGAGCTTATTACACAGGTGACCTAGCTGGCCTGATACAGCAAATCATGCCTGGGCATCAGTGGCGGTCAGTGTCGTTTAAGATAAGGGGGGACCAAAAAAAACAGTTTTCTTTATGAGCATGACCTTATTTCTATTAAAGCATATTGGGATGACTGTCATTCTTATTCCATTCACCCAGTTAAATGTAACATTGATAGGTTTAGGCTACTACATGATACTCTAATTTCCTCTGTACCCATCATGAGGTTGCTACAACCTAGCCTATGAATGAAAATTTACAACGTAGGTGCACAGTTCGAGATTATTTTTTGTAATCGAGGTGACAAACATTGACATTCTATACTTCCTTGCACACTCTTGCCTGCATCTAGATGATCTAGGGTGTAATCATTAGTCCAACAGTTGTAAATGAGAGTTTCTATTAGACAAATTCAGGTATGTTTATCTCTGTTTCGTTCCATTTGCTTCCATTTTAAGACGTTTTTTTTTCAACAGAATCGATGTAATGAATACACCCCCGATCACACTCAAACACAGTTCACTTTCATAGCAGCCACGTTGTGTTCCACATACACAGCATGATCCCTTTTGATACTTGTATCTATAAATATACTCCTCTCACCTTTTCCCTTATCTTGTGGGCACATCAGCTGTCTGTAACCAGGCAAAATAACCTTTTGAAACCAAACCTTCATATCATAACCCCTAACCACTTCACACATCCTACATTGTTGTCACCATATTAACGTTATAGTCAACATAGCTACCAGAACTACAGTGTACAGTGAGAAAGCAGTTTAGCAGTCACACCAGAGGGCCAAGGTGGCAACAAGTTAATAAAACCAAACGCTTACCTTGTCTTGGAAGAGTTCCAGTGTTGGATAGACATAGCCAGTAAGCTAATATAGCATCTCTCTCTTTTTGAGCCAGGTGTTTGAGTAGTCTAAACTAGCTAGCTGCATTCGCTAGCTAAGTAAGTGGGGAAGAAATACAACTAAATATCTCTCTCTCTCTTTCTTGCTTCTCATTCATTTTTTAAAGACATTTGTTCAAAATTGTTCAATTGTTGTCTTTCTCTCTCTTTGAGTTAACTACTCACCACATGTTATGCCTTGCAGTGCAATCTAGCTGTAGCTTACGCTTTCAGTACTAGATTCATTTTCTGGTCCTTTGATTGGGTGCACAACATGTCAGTTCATGCTGCAAGAGCTCAGATATGTTGGAGCCCGTCCTCCGGAAGTTGTCATAATTACTGTGTAGGTCTATGGAAAGGGGTGTGAACCACAAGCCTCTAGGTTTTGTATTGAAGTCAATGTACCCAGAGGAGGACAGAAGCTAGATGTTATTCGGCTACAGCATGATGCTCTTGAGGCTACTGTAGACCTTCTTTGCAAAACAATGTGTTTTAATCAATAATTTGATGACGTGAATATATTTAGTATACAGTTGAAGTACATTGAAATACATTTAACCTTAGTTTTTCACAATTCCTGACATTTAATCCTAGTAAAAATGTCCTGTCTTCGGTCACTTAGGATCACCACTTTATTTTAAGAATGTGAAATGTCAGAATAATAGTAGAGAGAATGATTTATTTCAACTTTTTTTTCTTTCTTCACATTCCGAGTGGGTCAGAAGTTTATATACACTCAATTAGTATTTGGTAGTGTTGCCTTTAAATTGCTAAACTTGGGTCAAATGTCTCTGGGTAGCCTTCCACTAGCTTTCCACAATAAGTTGGGTGAATTTTATCCCATTCCTTCTGACAGAGCTGGTGTAACTGAATCCGGTTTGTAGACCTCCTTGCTCACACATGCTTTTTCAGTTCTGCCCACAAGTTTTATATGGGATTGAGGGCAGGGTTTTGTGATGGCCACTCCAATACCTTGACTTTGTTGTCCTTAAGCCATTTTGCCACAACTTTGGAAGTATGCTTGGGGTCATTGTCCATTTGGAAGACCCATAGCTTTAACTTCCTGACTGATGTCTTGAGATGTTGCTTCAATAGATCCTCATCATTGTCCTTTCTCATGACGCCATCTATTTTGTGAAGTGCACCAGTCCCTCCTGCAGCAAAGCACCCCAAAAACAAGAGGCTTCCACCCCCGTGCTTCACGGTTGGGATGGTATTCTTCGGCTTGCAAGCCTCCTCCTTTTTCCTACAAACATAACGATGGTCATTATGGCCAAACAGTTCTATTTTTGTTTCATCAGACCAGAGGATATTTCTCCAAAAAGTACGATCCTTTGTCCCCATGTGCAGTTGCAAACCGTAGTCTGGCATTTTTTATGGCGGTTTTGGAGCAGTGGCTTCTTCCTTTCTGAGTGGCCTTTTAGGTTATGTCGATATAGATACTTTTGTACCTGTTTCCTCCAGCATTTTCATAAGGTCCTTTGCTGTTCTGGGATTGATTTGCACTTTTCACACCAAAGTACGTTCATCTCTAGGAGACAGCACGCGTCTCCTTCCTGAGCGGTATGACGGCTGCGTGGTCCCATGGTGTTTATACTTGCGTACTATTGTTTGTACAGATGAACGTGGTACTTTCAGGCGTTTGGAAATTGCTCTCAAGGATGAACCAGACTTGTGGAGGTATACAATTTTCTTTCTGAGGTCTTGGCTAATATCTTTTGATTTTCACATGATGTCAAGCAAAGAGGCACCGAGTTTGAAGGTAGGCCTTGAAATACATCCACAGGTACACCTCCAATTGACTCAAATTAGATTATCAGAATATTCTAAAGCCATGACATCATTTTCTGGAATTTTCAAAGCTGTTTTAAAGGCACAGTCAACTTAGAGTATGTAAACTTCTGACCCACTGGAAATGTGATACAGTGAATTATAAGAGAAATAATCTGTCAGTAAACAATTGTTGGAAAAATGACTTATGTCATGCACAAAGTAGAAGTCCTAACCGACTTGCCAAAACTATAGTTTGTTAACAAGAAATGTGTGGAGTGGTTTAAAAACAAGTTTTAATGTCTCCAACCTAAGTGTATGTAAACTTCTGACTTTCACTGTATGTAAATAATGTATTTCTGTATCTAAAATTATTAGTTTTTTAATGTTACGCTATTTTATCTTTATGAAACTCACTGATGAGGGCTACACTGCTTGGCATCTCTCTCTCTCTCTTGCTCTCTGCTTTTGCTCTCTCTCTCTTGCTCTCTCTCGTGCTCTCTCTCTTGCTCTCTCTCTTGCTCTCTGCTTTTGCTTCCAATGCACAGTTCAGAACCCTTTCCCCTTACACCGTGTCAACACATCCTAATCTGAAGAACGTGGGTGCCATGCCAACACATCCCTGTACCCTTTCAGAGGATATGACTTGCCAACTCACAACACATCCCTATCAGAGGCAAGGTGTAATGAACCAGTGTGTGATCACACTCTCTATGACATAGTTCCTTCCTGTTGCCACGGTCGCCATGGCACCAAGGTGTTCTGTCTGCTAATGAACGTAGAATAAAGTGATCCAGCCAGGAACCAGGAACTGAAGATGTCAAAGAGTTTCATACTCTGGGTTTTATGTACAGTACATTCGGAAAGTATTCAGACCCCTTCACTTGTTCCACATTGTGTTACGTTACAGCCTTATTCTAAAATGGATTAAGTACATGTTTTTCTCATCAATCTACACACAGTACCCCATAAATACCTTTTTTACAAAAGTGTTCAGACCCTTTGCTATAAGAGTCAAAATTGTGCTTAAGTGCATCCTGTTTCTATTGATCATCATTGAGATGTTTCTACAACTTGATAATTGGTACATTCAGTTGATTGTACATCATTTGGAAAGGCAAACAACAGTTGACAATGCATGTCAGGGCTAAAACCAAGCCATGAGGTCGAAGGAATTTTCTGAATAGCTCCGAGACAGGATTGTGTCGAAGCACAGATCTGGGGAAGGGTAAGAAAATATTTCTGCAGCATGGAAGTTTCCCAAGAACACAGTGGCTTCCATCATTATTACATGGAAGAAGATTGGAACCACCAGGACTCTTCCTAGAGCTGGCCGCCCGGCCAAACTGATCAATCGGGGGAGAAGGGCCTTGAGCAGGGCCTTGAGCAGGGAGGTGACCAAGAACCTGATGGTCACTGACAGAGCTCCAGAGTTCCTCTGTGAAGATGTTGGCCCCGCTGATGTGGATGGCGGTGTGCTCCCTCTTCTGTCTCCTGTAGTCCACGATCAGCTCCTGAATTTTGTTGATATTGAGGGAGAGGTAATTATCCTGGTACCACTCTGCCAGGGCTCTAACCACCTCCCTGTGGGCCGTCTTGTTACTGTTGGTAGTCAGGCCTACTACTGTTGTGTCATCAGCAAACTTGATGATTGAGTTGGAGTCATACATGGCCACGCAGTCACGGGTGAACAGGGAGTACAGGAGGGGAGCCCCATGTTGAGGATCAGAGTTGCGCAGGTGTTGTTGCCTACCTTCACCACCTGGGGTCGACCCGTCAGGAAGTACAGGACACAGTTGCACAGGGAGGGGTTCAGACCCAGGGCCCCGAGCTTAGTGACGATCTTGGAGGTCACTATGTTGTTGAAGGCTGAGCTGTAGTCAATGAACTGCATTCTTCCATAGGTAGTCCTCTTGTCCAGGTGGGATAGGGCGGTGTGCAGTGTAACGTCGATAGCGTCGTCCGTGGATCTGTATATTATTTGTAGTGGGTCAAGGGTGGGGTGGAGGTTATATAGGCCTTGACTTACAAAGCACTTCATGATGACAGATGTTACCTCTCAAGCTGTCTGTATCTCTCTGTCTCTCTGTCTGTATCTCTCTCTCTCTCTGTCTGTATCTCCCTCTCTCTCTCTGTCTGTATCTCTCCCTCTCTCTCTGTCTGTATCTCCCTCTCTCTCTCTGTCTGTATCTCTCTGTCTCTCTGTCTGTATCTCCCTCTCTCTCTCTGTCTGTATCTCCCTCTCTCTCTCTGTCTGTATCTCTCTGTCTGTATCTCCCTCTCTCTCTCTGTCTGTATCTCTCTCTCTCTCTCTGTCTGTATCTCCCTCTCTCTCTCTGTCTGTATCTCTCTCTCTCTGTCTGTATCTCCCTCTCTCTCTGTCTGTATCTCTCTCTCTCTCTGTCTGTATCTCCCTCTCTCTCTCTGTCTGCATCTCCCTCTCTCTCTCTCTCTCTCTCTGTCTGTATCTCCCTCTCTCTCTCTGTCTGTATCTCTCTCTCTCTGTCTGTATCTCCCTCTCTCTCTGTCTGTATCTCTCTCTCTGTCTGTATCTCTCTCTCTGTCTGTATCTCCCTCTCTCTGTCTGTATCTCCTTCTCTCTCTCTGTCTGTATCTCCCACTCTCTGTATATCCCTCTCTCTCTGTCTGTATCTCCCTCTCTCTCTCTGTCTGTATCTCCTTCTCTCTCTCTGTCTGTATCTCCCACTCTCTGTATATCCCTCTCTCTCTGTCTGTATCTCCCTCTCTCTCTGTGTCTGTATCTCTCTCTCTCTCTCTGTCTGTATCTCCCTCTCTCTCTCTGTCTGTATATCCCTCTCTCTCTGTCTGTATCTCCCTCTCCCTCTCTCTCTGTCTCTATCTCCCTTTCTCTGTCTATATCTCTGTCTGTATCTCCCTGTCTGTATCTCCATTTCTCTGTCTCTCTCTCTCTCTCTCTCTCCCTCTCTTTCCCTATTTTCTCATGCCCTCCCTCCCATTTCTCCCCCATGCCTCGAGATTGGAGAGCTAAGGATACTGTTTCAGGCTTTTAAGATAGGAGTGATTACAGTTTAGTCTGGACAGAAAGAGGGGATACAGTTTCTCTGGATGGAAGAAAGAAACAGATTTCTCCTTTGTTTTAGGTGAACCTATTGAAAGGTAAACGCTGTGTAGTTGGTACCTCAGGGATCGTTTCAGTATTTAAGTATTACTTAACAGCTCTTTATCTCATCGTTCCACTTGGACACTTCCACTGAGGAGCACAGAGCTCTCATTTCCTCCAGATGGATGTCTGCTCTGAAATGTGTAATGGATCGAGAAGATACTGTCTTTGTCTTTTTTATTTGTGTGAAAAGCTTTTGCACTGTCAAAATAGAGAATGAAACCAGAGTAAAAAAAATATTTGAATTGTAGATTGTCCTCAAGAAAATACCATTTTAAATATATGAAAATTAGAAATTTGCAAAGCAGAAATTGTTCTGAACTAGCCTGTCACTTAAGTCATTTAAGGATGCCCTTACTAAAAAAAACTTTTAACCAGGGCCCATAGGGGACAGGGCACTGCAGTATATAGGCACTGTAAAGGGTATAGGGTGCTATTTCAGATAGGGAAGGGCACTGCAGTTTATAGGCACTGAAGAGGGTATAGGGTGCTATTTCAGATGGGGCAGGGCACTGAAGTATATAGGCACTGTAGAGGGTATAGGATGCTATTTCAGATAGGGCAGGGCACTGCAGTATATAGGCACTGTAGAGGGTATAGGATGCTATTTCAGATGGGGCAGGGCACTGCAGTATATAGGTACTGTAGAGGGTATAGGGTGCTATTTCAGATAGGGCAGGGCACTGAAGTATATAGGCACTGTAGAGGGTATAGGGTGCTATTTCAGATAGGGCAGGGCACTGAAGTATATAGGTACTGTAGAGGGTATAGGATGCTATTTCAGATAGGGCAGGGCACTGCAGTATATAGGTACTGTAGAGGGTATAGGATGCTATTTCAGATAGGGCAGGGCACTGCAGTATATAGGTACTGTAGAGGGTATAGGATGCTATTTCAGATAGGGCAGGGCACTGAAGTATATAGGTACTGTAGAGGGTATAGGGTGCTATTTCAGATGGGGCAGGGCACTGAAGTATATAGGTACTGTAGAGGGTATAGGGTGCTATTTCAGATAGGGCAGGGCACTGCAGTATATAAGGCACCGTAGAGGGTATAGGGTGCTATTTCAGATAGGGCAGGGCACTGAAGTATATAGGTACTGTAGAGGGTATAGGGTGCTATTTCAGATAGGGCAGGGCACTACAGTATATAGGCACTGTAGAGGGTATAGGGTGCTATTTCAGATAGGGCAGGGCACTGAAGTATATAGGCACTGTAGAGGGTATAGGGTGCTATTTCAGATAGGGCAGGGCACTGAAGTATATAGGCACTGTAAAGGGTATAGGGTGCTATTTCAGATAGGGCAGGGCACTGCAGTATATAGGCACTGTAGAGGGTATAGGGTGCTATTTCAGATAGGGCAGGGCACTGAAGTATATAGGCACTGTAGAGGGTATAGGGTGCTATTTCAGATAGGGCAGGGCACTGAAGTATATAGGTACTGTAGAGGGTATAGGGTGCTATTTCAGATAGGGCAGGGCACTGCAGTATATAGGTACTGTAGAGGGTATAGGGTGCTATTTCAGATAGGGCAGGGCACTGCAGTATATAGGTACTGTAGAGGGTATAGGGTGCTATTTCAGATAGGGCAGGGCACTGAAGTATATAGGTACTGTAGAGGGTATAGGGTGCTATTTCAGATGGGGCAGGGCACTGAAGTATATAGGTACTGTAGAGGGTATAGGGTGCTATTTCAGATAGGGCAGGGCACTGCAGTATATAGGCACTGTAGAGGGTATAGGGTGCTATTTCAGATAGGGCAGGGCACTGCAGTATATAGGTACTGTAGAGGGTATAGGGTGCTATTTCAGATAGGGCAGGGCACTGCAGTATATAGGCACTGAGAGGGTATAGGGTGCTATTTCAGATAGGGCAGGGCACTGAAGTATATAGGCACTGTAGAGGGTATAGGGTGCTATTTCAGATAGGGCAGGGCACTGCAGTATATAGGCACTGTAAAGGGTATAGGGTGCTATTTCAGATAGGGCAGGGCACTGCAGTATATAGGTACTGTAGAGGGTATAGGGTGCTATTTCAGATGGGGCAGGGCACTGCAGTATATAGGTACTGTAGAGGGTATAGGGTGCTATTTCAGATAGGGCAGGGCACTGCAGTATATAGGCACTGTAGAGGGTATAGGGTGCTATTTCAGATAGGGCAGGGCACTGAAGTATATAGGCACTGTAGAGGGTATAGGGTGCTATTTCAGATAGGGCAGGGCACTGAAGTATATAGGTACTGTAGAGGGTATAGGGTGCTATTTCAGATAGGGCAGGGCACTGCAGTATATAGGTACTGTAGAGGGTATAGGGTGCTATTTCAGATAGGGCAGGGCACTGCAGTATATAGGTACTGTAGAGGGTATAGGATGCTATTTCAGATAGGGCAGGGCACTGAAGTATATAGGTACTGTAGAGGGTATAGGGTGCTATTTCAGATGGGGCAGGGCACTGAAGTATATAGGTACTGTAGAGGGTATAGGGTGCTATTTCAGATAGGGCAGGGCACTGCAGTATATAAGGCACCGTAGAGGGTATAGGGTGCTATTTCAGATAGGGCAGGGCACTGCAGTATATAGGTACTGTAGAGGGTATAGGGTGCTATTTCAGATAGGGCAGGGCACTGCAGTATATAGGCACTGTAGAGGGTATAGGGTGCTATTTCAGATAGGGCAGGGCACTGAAGTATATAGGCACTGTAGAGGGTATAGGGTGCTATTTCAGATAGGGCAGGGCACTGAAGTATATAGGCACTGTAAAGGGTATAGGGTGCTATTTCAGATAGGGCAGGGCACTGCAGTATATAGGTACTGTAGAGGGTATAGGGTGCTATTTCAGATAGGGCAGGGCACTGCAGTATATAGGCACTGTAGAGGGTATAGGGTGCTATTTCAGATAGGGCAGGGCACTGAAGTATATAGGTACTGTAGAGGGTATAGGGTGCTATTTCAGATGGGGCAGGGCACTGAAGTATATAGGTACTGTAGAGGGTATAGGGTGCTATTTCAGATAGGGCAGGGCACTGCAGTATATAGGCACTGTAGAGGGTATAGGGTGCTATTTCAGATAGGGCAGGGCACTGAAGTATATAGGTACTGTAGAGGGTATAGGGTGCTATTTCAGATAGGGCAGGGCACTGCAGTATATAGGCACTGTAGAGGGTATAGGGTGCTATTTCAGATAGGGCAGGGCACTGAAGTATATAGGCACTGTAGAGGGTATAGGGTGCTATTTCAGATAGGGCAGGGCACTGAAGTATATAGGCACTGTAAAGGGTATAGGGTGCTATTTCAGATAGGGCAGGGCACTGCAGTATATAGGTACTGTAGAGGGTATAGGGTGCTATTTCAGATAGGGCAGGGCACTGCAGTATATAGGCACTGTAGAGGGTATAGGGTGCTATTTCAGATAGGGCAGGGCACTGAAGTATATAGGCACTGTAAAGGGTATAGGGTGCTATTTCAGATAGGGCAGGGCACTGCAGTATATAGGTACTGTAGAGGGTATAGGGTGCTATTTCAGATAGGGCAGGGCACTGCAGTATATAGGTACTGTAGAGGGTATAGGGTGCTATTTCAGATAGGGCAGGGCACTGCAGTATATAGGCACTGTAAAGGGTATAGGGTGCTATTTCAGATAGGGCAGGGCACTGCAGTATATAGGCACTGTAGAGGGTATAGGGTGCTATTTCAGATAGGGCAGGGCACTGCAGTATATAGGTACTGTAGAGGGGGTATAGGGTGCTATTTCAGATAGGGCAGGGCACTGCAGTATATAGGCACTGTAGAGGGTATAGGGTGCTATTTCAGATAGGGCAGGGCACTGCAGTATATAGGTACTGTAGAGGGTATACTGTAGAGGGTATAGGGTGCTATTTCAGATAGGGCAGGGCACTGCAGTATATAGGTACTGTAGAGGGTATAGGGTGCTATTTCAGATAGGGCAGGGCACTGCAGTATATAGGTACTGTAGAGGGTATAGGGTGCTATTTCAGATAGGGCAGGGCACTGCAGTATATAGGCACTGTAGAGGGTATAGGGTGCTATTTCAGATAGGGCAGGGCACTGCAGTATATAGGTACTGTAGAGGGTATAGGGTGCTATTTCAGATAGGGCAGGGCACTGCAGTATATAGGTACTGTAGAGGGTATAGGGTGCTATTTCAGATAGGGCAGGGCACTGCAGTATATAGGTACTGTAGAGGGTATAGGGTGCTATTTCAGATAGGGCAGGGCACTGCAGTATATAGGTACTGTAGAGGGTATAGGGTGTTATTTCAGATGGGGCAGGGCACTGCAGTATATAGGCACTGTAGAGGGTATAGGGTGCTATTTCAGATAGGGCAGGGCACTGTAGAGGGTATAGGGTGCTATTTCAGATAGGGCAGGGCACGGTATATAGTGCAGTATATAGGTACTGTAGAGGGTATAGGGTGCTATTTCAGATAGGGCAGGGCACTGCAGTATATAGGTACTGTAGAGGGTATAGGGTGCTATTTCAGATAGGGCAGGGCACTGCAGTATATAGGCACTGTAGAGGGTATAGGGTGCTATTTCAGATAGGGCAGGGCACTGCAGTATATAGGTACTGTAGAGGGTATAGGGTGCTATTTCAGATAGGGCAGGGCACTGCAGTATATAGGTACTGTAGAGGGTATAGGGTGCTATTTCAGATAGGGCAGGGCACTGCAGTATATAGGTACTGTAGAGGGTATAGGGTGCTATTTCAGATAGGGCAGGGCACTGCAGTATATAGGTACTGTAGAGGGTATAGGGTGCTATTTCAGATCAGGGCAGGGCACTGCAGTATATAGGCACTGTAGAGGGTATAGGGTGCTATTTCAGATAGGGCAGGGCACTGCAGTATATAGGTACTGTAGAGGGTATAGGGTGCTATTTCAGATAGGCAGGGCAGTATATAGGTACTGTAGAGGGCACTGCAGTATATAGGTACTGTAGAGGGTATAGGGTGCTATTTCAGATAGGGCAGGGCACTGCAGTATATAGGCACTGTAGAGGGTATAGGGTGCTATTTCAGATAGGGCAGGGCACTGCAGTATATAGGTACTGTAGAGGGTATAGGGTGCTATTTCAGATAGGGCAGGGCACTGCAGTATATAGGCACTGTAGAGGGTATAGGGTGCTATTTCAGATAGGGCAGGGCACTGCAGTATATAGGTACTGTAGAGGGTATAGGGTGCTATTTCAGATAGGGCAGGGCACTGCAGTATATAGGCACTGTAGAGGGTATAGGGTGCTATTTCAGATAGGGCAGGGCACTGCAGTATATAGGTACTGTAGAGGGTATAGGGTGCTATTTCAGATAGGGCAGGGCACTGCAGTATATAGGTACTGTAGAGGGTATAGGGTGCTATTTCAGATAGGGCAGGGCACTGCAGTATATAGGTACTGTAGAGGGTATAGGGTGCTATTTCAGATAGGGCAGGGCACTGCAGTATATAGGCACTGTAGAGGGTATAGGGTGCTATTTCAGATAGGGCAGGGCACTGCAGTATATAGGTACTGTAGAGGGTATAGGGTGCTATTTCAGATGGGGCAGGGCACTGCAGTATATAGGTACTGTAGAGGGTATAGGGTGCTATTTCAGATAGGGCAGGGCACTGCAGTATATAGGTACTGTAGAGGGTATAGGGTGCTATTTCAGATAGGGCAGGGCACTGCAGTATATAGGCACTGTAGAGGGTATAGGGTGCTATTTCAGATAGGGCAGGGCACTGTAGAGGGTATAGGGTGCTATTTCAGATAGGGCAGGGCACTGCAGTATATAGGTACTGTAGAGGGTATAGGGTGCTATTTCAGATAGGGCAGGGCACTGCAGTATATAGGTACTGTAGAGGGTATAGGGTGCTATTTCATGTGTTATTTACTGCTAAATTGTGTGTGAACATATCAATTTAAATCATAATCACTCTTTTATTATCTCTAGTAATGATGTGGTGCTATTATCTCTCGTAATGATATTATCTCTAGTAAGAAGGTGGTGATGTTACCCCTGGTGAGAAGGTGGTGATGTTACCCCTGGTGAGAATGTGGTGATGTTACCCCTGGTGAGAAGGTGGTGATGTTACCCCTGGTGAGAAGGTGGTGATGTTACCCCTGGTGAGAAGGTGGTGATTTTACCCCTGGTGAGAAGGTGGTGATGTTACCCCTGGTGAGGAAGGTGGTGATGTTACCCCTGGTGAGAAGGTGGTGATGACCCCTGGTGAGAAGGTGGTGAAGGTGAGAAGGTGGTGATGTTACCCCTGGTGAGAAGGTGGTGATGTTACCCCTGGTGAGAAGGTGGTGATGTTACCCCTGGTGAGAAGGGAGTGATGTTACCCCTGGTTTGATCATTTTGAAGGTGGTGATGTGACCCTGGTGAGAAGGTGGTGATGTTACCCCTGGTTTGAGGTTGATTTACCCCTTTAATCAAGGTGGTGATGTTTTGAGGAAGGTGGTGATTACCCCTGGTGAGAAGGTTTGATGTTCCCCTGGTGACAAGATGAAGAATGATTCCTGGTAAATGACACCCTGGTATTCACTATATAGTGTGATGTTACCCTTTAGAACATGAACATGAGAAGAAGTTGAAATACTATAATCTCAAGTCATTTAAATCAGGAGTAGAACAAACAAGAGGAGAATGTTTGTTTCATCATTTTGAATTGACTTTAAATTGCCTTTTGATTCATTTGTTTAATCAAAATAGTTTTTGACATATTAAATTAACTTTGATGTTCTCCTCACACCGATGAAGAATGATTCCTAAATGACACCCTATTCACTATATAGTGCACTACTTTAGACCAGAGCGCTATGGAACCCTATTCCCTATATAGTGCACTACTTTAGACCAGAGCCCTATGGAACCCTATTCCCTATTATAGTGCACTACTTTAGTCCAGAGCCCTATGGAACCCTATGCCCTATATAGTGCACTACTTTAGACCAGAGCCCTATGGAACCCTATTCCCTATATAGTGCACTACCTTAGACCAGAGCACTAGTGTGCACTACATAGTGAATAATGTGTAGTCCAGTACTGTAGGCCTATTGGTCCAGTACTGTAGGCCTATTGGTCCAGTACTGTAGGCCTATTGGTCCAGTACTGTAGGCCTATTGGTCCAGTACTGTAGGCCTATTGGTCCAGTACTGTAGGCCTATTGGTCCAGTACTGTAGGCCTATTGGCCAGTACTGGTACCAGGTACTGGTCCAGTACTGTAGGCCTATTGGTCCAGTACTGTAGGCCTATTGGTCCAGTACTGTGTACTTTAGGCCTATTGGTCCAGTAGTACTGTAGGCCTATTGGTCCAGTACTGTAGGCCTATTGGTCCAGTACTGTAGGCCTATTGGTCCAGTACTGTAGGCCTATTGGTCCAGTACTGTAGGCCTATTGGTCCAGTACTGTAGGCCTATTGGTCCAGTACTGTAGGCCTATTGGTCCAGTACTGTAGGCCTATTGGTCCAGTACTGTAGGCCTATTGGTCCAGTACTGTAGGCCTATTGGTCCAGTACTGTAGTAGGCCTATTGGTCCAGTACTGTAGGCCTATTGGTCCAGTACTGTAGGCCTATTGGTCCAGTACTGTAGGCCTATTGGTCCAGTACTGTAGGCCTATTGGTCCAGTACTGTAGGCCTATTGGTCCAGTACTGTAGGCCTATTGGTCCAGTACTGTGTACTGTAGGCCTATTGGTCCAGTACTGTGTACTGTAGGCCTATTGGTCCAGCACTGTAGGCCTATTGGTCCAGCACTGTAGGCCTATTGGTCCAGTACTGTGTACTGTAGGCCTATTGCTCCAGTACTGTGTACTGTAGGCCTATTGGTCCAGTACTATTGGTCCAGTACTGTAGGCCTATTGGTCCAGTACTGTAGGCCTATTGGTCCAGTACTGTAGGCCTATTGGTCCAGTACTGTAGGCCTATTGGTCCAGTACTGTAGGCCTATTGGTCCACTGTGTACTGTAGGCCTATTGGTCCAGTGCTGTAGGCCTATTGGTCCAGTACTGTAGGCCTATTGGTCCAGTACTGTAGGCCTATTGAAGGTATAAATATAACATACACATTTTAAGAAAACAATGTCTTCAAAAAGTATTCAGATTACAGGTTACAGCCTTATTCTAAAAAGTATTCAGATTACAGGTTACAGCCTTATTCTAAAAAGTATTCAGATTACAGGTTACAGCCTTATTCTAAAATGTATTCAGATTCCAGGTTACAGCCTTATTCTAAAAAGTATTCAGATTACAGGTTACAGCCTTATTCTAAAAAGTATTCAGATTACAGGTTACAGCCTTATTCTAAAAAGTATTCAGATTACAGGTTACAGCCTTATTCTAAAATGTATTCAGATTACAGGTTACAGCCTTATTCTAAAAGTATTCAGATTACAGGTTACAGCCTTATTCTAAAATGTATTCAGATTACAGGTTACAGCCTTATTCTAAAAGTATTCAGATTACAGGTTACAGCCTTATTCTAAAATGTATTCAGATTCCAGGTTACAGCCTTATTCTAAAATGTATTCAGATTACAGGTTACAGCCTTATTCTAAAAAATATTCAGATTACAGGTTACAGCCTTATTCTAAAAGTATTCAGATTACAGGTTACACCCTTATTCTAAAATGTATTCAGATTACAGGTTACAGCCTTATTCTAAAATGTATTCAGATTCCAGGTTACAGCCTTATTCTAAAATGTATTCAGATTACAGGTTACAGCCTTATTCTAAAATGTATTCAGATTACAGGTTACAGCCTTATTCTAAAATGTATTCAGATTACAGGTTACAGCCTTATTCTAAAAAATATTCAGATTACAGGTTACAGCCTTATTCTAAAAGTATTCAGATTACAGGTTACAGCCTTATTCTAAAATGTATTCAGATTACAGGTTACAGCCTTATTCTAAAATGTATTCAGATTCCAGGTTACAGCCTTATTCTAAAAAGTATTCAGATTACAGGTTACAGCCTTATTCTAAAATGTATTCAGATTACAGGTTACAGCCTTATTCTAAAAAGTATTCAGATTACAGGTTACAGCCTTATTCTAAAATGTATTCAGATTACAGGTTACAGCCTTATTCTAAAATGTATTCAGATTACAGGTTACAGCCTTATTCTAAAATGTATTCAGATTACAGGTTACAGCCTTATTCTAAAATGTATTCAGATTACAGGTTACAGCCTTATTCTAAAAAGTATTCAGATTACAGGTTACAGCCTTATTCTAAAATGTATTCAGATTCCAGGTTACAGCCTTATTCTAAAATGTATTCAGATTACAGGTTACAGCCTTATTCTAAAAAATATTCAGATTACAGGTTACAGCCTTATTCTAAAATGTATTCAGATTACAGGTTACAGCCTTATTCTAAAAATATTCAGATTCCAGGTTACAGCCTTATTCTAAAATGTATTCAGATTACAGGTTACAGCCTTATTCTAAAAAATATTCAGATTACAGGTTACAGCCTTATTCTAAAATGTATTCAGATTCCAGGTTACAGCCTTATTCTAAAATGTATTCAGATTACAGGTTACAGCCTTATTCTAAAAAGTATTCAGATTACAGGTTACAGCCTTATTCTAAAAAATATTCAGATTACAGGTTACAGCCTTATTCTAAAATGTATTCAGATTACAGGTTACAGCCTTATTCTAAAATGTATTAAATCATTTTTTATCATCAAAAAGCACAATATCACACAATGACAAAGCGAAAATAGGTTTCTAGAAAATTTTGCTATTTTGTTAAAAATAAAAAACATCACATTTATATAAGTATTCAGACCCTTTGCTGTTTATTATTGTCTCTGATTGGGGATCATATTTAGGTTTCCATTTTCCTCATTTGTGTTGTGAGATCTTGACTATGTTTAGTTGCCTGTCTATACTAATTTGTATAACTTCACGTTTCGTTTGTTGGTTTTGTTGTTTTTAAGTGTTGCATTCATTAAAAGAGAATCCGGGGTCTCCAACGACTGCCCCCAGTCCGGAACCTCCAACAACGGCCCCCAGTCCGGAACCTCCAACGATGGTCCCCAGTCCGGGGCCTCCAGCGACGGTCCCCAGTCCGGGGCCTCCAGCGACGGTCCCCAGTCCGGGGCCTCAGCCGGTCCCCAACTGGGGGCCTCCAGCGACTGTCCCCGGAACCTCCAACGACGGTCCCCAGTCCGGGGCCTCCAGCGACGGTCCCCAGTCCGGGGCCTCCAGCGACGGTCCGCAGTCCGGGGCCTCCAGCGACGGTCCCCAGTCCGGGCCCCCAGCGACGGTCCCCAGTCCGGGGCCTCTAGCGACGAGCTGCAGTCTAGAGTTTTCAGCGACGAGCTGTAGTCCAGAACCTCCGGCGATGATTCACAGTCCGGTTCCACAGAAGTGGAGGGATCAGCTGCTTCCAGAACCGGAGCCGCCACCGAGGGTAGATGCTCACCCAGACCTCCCCTATAGGTTCAGGTTTGCGGCCGGGAGCCCACACCTTTGGGGGGGGGTACTGTCACGCCCTGACCTTAGATATCTTTGTTTTTCAGTATATTTTGGTTAGGTCAGGGTGTGACTAGGGTGGGTACGTTGTTGTCCTGTTAGAAGGTGAACCTTCGCCCCAGTCGGAGGTCCTGAGCGCTCTGGAGCAGGTTTTCACCAAGCATCAGTACTTTGCTCCGTTCATCTTTCCCTCTATCCTGACTAGTCTCCCAGTCCCTGCCGCTGAAAAACATCCCCACAGTATGATGCTGCCACCACCATGCTTCACCGTAGGGATGGTGCCAGGTTTCCTCCAGATGTGACGCTTGGCAAGGAGGCCAAAGACTTCAATCAGAACAGAAAATCTTGTTCCTCATGGTCTGAGAGTCTTCAAGTGCATTTTGACAACTCCAAGTGGGCTGTCATGTGCCGTTTACTGAAGAGTGGCTTATGTCTGGCCACTCTACCATAAGGCCTGATTGGTGGAGTGCTGCAGAGATGGTTGTCCTTCTGGAAGGTTCTCTCATCTCCACAGAGGAACTCTAGAGCTCTGTCGGGTTCTTGGTCACCTCCCTGACCAATGCCCTTCTCCCCCGATTGCTCAGTTTGGCCTGGCGACCATCTCAAGGAAGAGTCTCAATGGTTCCAAACGTCTTACATTTTAGATTGATGGAAGCCAATGTGTTCTTGGGGACCTTCAATGCTGCAGAAATGTTTTGATACCCTTCCCCAGATTTGTGCATCGACACAATCCTGTCTCAGAGCTCTACGGACAATTTCCTTCGACCTCATAACTTGATTTTTGCTCTGACATGCACTGTCAACTGTGGGACCTTATATAGACAGGTGTGTGTCTTTCCAAATCATGTCCAATCAATTGAATTTACCACAGGTGGACTCCAATCAAGATGTAGAAACATCTCAAGGATGATCAATGGAAACAGGATGCTCCTGAGCCCAATTTCTAGTCTCATAGCAAAGGGTATTTCTGTTTTTTATATTTAATAAATATGCAAACATTTCTAATGACCTGTTTTCGCTTTGTCATTATGGTGTATTGTGTGTAGAATGCTCATTTTTTTTAAATCAATTTTATAATAAGGCTGTAACATAACAAAATGTGGAAAAAGGTGAAGGGGTCTGAATACTTTCCGAAGGCACTGTATGTAGCCAGTGAAACTTTGTATGAAAAATGTGTATTTTTCCCATTCAGTTTCATACTTGCAATGCCCCACAACCTTCTTCACTTTGATAACCAATGTGTTAGCTCAGTCGACCTGTGTTGATTGATAGTTTGCTTGTCCAATCAGAGGGCTGAGTATGCATTTCACTTTCAAATCTGCATGTTTTTTTTTTTTTTGAGGCAATTTTGTTCTGAACTGCGCCAACTGTCTCTGGCTGCGTGGAGAGCAATCCACGTAGACTCTGTGCCACAAAATGAGTGACAAAACATTACGAAACCTGGCCAGATAATTTCAAGTCATCATCAGTGTCTAGTCAAGTCCTGAGTTTCGAGGCTCCAAGTCCAAGTTAAGTCTGAAGTTATTTTATTTTCTATCAAGTCAAGTCTCAAGTCATCATGTCATGTGACTGGAGTCCACACCTCTGGTTCTAAGCTTCTACTAATGATATACTGTGTATACATTATGGAGAGGAAATCTAATCAATATAGGATAGTAGTTTGTCATTAGTGAAGGCTTCTTAGCCTTTGCCTGATCTCTGTGTACATTACTACAATGTGTGACATCCATACCATTGTGTCTGTGTTTGCGACCTGTATTGTTTGCAGGTTTAGTGTTCAGTGAGAATAGTGTCTGAGATGTTGCTACGCTGTGTGTGTGTGTGTGTGTGTGTGTGTGTGTGTGTGTGTGTGTGTGTGTGTGTGTGTGTGTGTGTGTGTGTGTGTGTGTGTGTGTGTGTGTGTGTGTGTGTGTGTGTGTGTGTGTGTGTGTGTGTGTGTGTGTGTGTGTGTGTGTGTGTGTGCTTTAGAAATACATTTGATTGATTGGTTTCTCTTTGTTCCTCTGTTTTAGCCCCGTCTCCTGTGAGTGTGGTGCGGAAAGGGAATTCTGGGAAGAACAGTATCTCTGTGTCGTGGCAGGAGCCAGACAGACCCAACGGGATAATCCTGGAGTACGAGATCAAATACTTTGAGAAGGTACAACTAACCCTCAAACACACAACCTCAAACAATCAGCAACTACCCACAACTTCCTACAATTACCTGCAGCTACCTACATACTACAACCTCACAAAACTACCCAGAATTACCTGCAGCTACCTACCTACATACTACAACCTCACAAAACTACCCAGAATTACCTGCAGCTACCTACCTACATACTACAACCCACCTACATACCTACAACCTCACTAAAACTACAAAACTACCTAGAATTACCTGCAGCTACCTACCTACCATACTACAACCTACAAAACCTCACAAAACTACCCAGAATTACCTGCAGCTACCTACCTACATACTACAACCTCACAAAACGACCTACAATTACCTGCAGCTACCTATCTAAATACTACAACCTCACAAAACTACCCAGAATTACCTGCAGCTACCTACCTACATACTACAACCTCACAAAACTACCCAGAATTACCAAAACCTACAATTACCTGCAGCTACCTACATACTACAACCTCACAAAACTACCTAGAATTACCTGAAGCTACCTACCTACATACTACAACCTCACAAAACTACCTAGAATTACCTGCAGCTACCTACCTACATACTACAACCTCACAAAACTACCCAGAATTACCTGCAGCTACCTACCTACATACTACAACCTCACAAAACGACCTACAATTACCTGCAGCTACCTATCTAAATACTACAACCTCACAAAACTACCTACAATTACCTGCAGCTACCTACCTACATACTACAACCTCACAAAACTACCTACAATTACCAATACCTACAATTACCTGCAGCTACCTACATACTACACCTCACCAAATGCATGCTTTTCAACCGTTCGCTGCCTGCACCCGCACGCCCGACTAGTATCACCACCCTGGATGGTTCTGACCTAGAATATGTGGACATCTATAAGTACCTAGGTGTCTGGCTAGACTGTAAACTCTCCTTCCAGACTCATATCAAACATCTCCAATCTAAAATCAAATCTAGAGTCGGCTTTCTATTCCGCAACAAAGCCTCCTTCACTCACGCTGCCAAACGTACCCTAATAAAACGGACTATCCTACCGATCCTCGACTTCGGCGATGTCATCTACAAAATAGCTTCCAACACTCTACTCAGCAAACTGGATGCAGTTTATCACAGTGCCATCCGTTTTGTTACTAAAGCACCTTATACCACCCACCACTGCGACCTGTATGCTCTAGTCGGCTGGCCCTCGCTACATATTCGTCGCCAGACCCACTGGCTCCAGGTCATCTACAAGTCCATGCTAGGTAAAGCTCCGCCTTATCTCAGTTCACTGGTCACGATGGCAACACCCACCCGTAGCACACGTTCCAGCAGGTGTATCTCACTGATCATCCCTAAAGCCAACACCTAATTTGGCCGCCTTTCGTTCCAGTTCTCTGCTGCCTGTGTCTGGAACGAATTGCAAAAATCGCTGAAGTTGGAGACTTTTATCTCCCTCACCAACTTCAAACATCTGCTATCTGAGCAGCTATCCGATCGCTGCAGCTGTACATAGTCTATCGGTAAATAGCCCACCCAATTCTACCGACCTCATCCCCATACTGTTTATATTTATTTACTTTTCTGCTTTTTTGCACACCAATATCTCTACCTGTACATGACCATCTGATCATTTATCACTCCAGTGTTAATCTGCAAAATTGTAATTATTCGCCTACCTCCTCATGCCTTTTGCACACATTGTATATAGACTCTTTTTTTCTACTGTGTTATTGACTTGTTAATTGTTTACTCCATGTGTAACTCTGTGTTGTCTGTTCACACTGCTATGCTTTATCTTGGCCAGGTCGCAGTTGCAAATGAGAACTTGTTCTCAACTAGCCTACCTGGTTAAATAAAGGTGAAATAAATAAAAAATATTTAAAAAAACTGCCTAGAATTACCAATACCTACAATTACGTACAATTACTTACAACTACCTCGAACTAACTACAACTACCTCCAATTACCTGCAGCTACCTACCTACATACTACAACCTCACAAAGGTAGCAGGTAGCCTAGTGGTGAGCACACACACACATTCATCCTTGTGGCTTTCTCTCTGGGCTCTCTCCTAGGACCAGGAAACCAGCTACACCATCATCAAGTGCAAGGAAACAGAAATCGTAGCAGACGGGCTGAAGCCATCATCAGTCTACATATTCCAGATCAGAGCCAGAACATCAGCCGGGTACGGAGGATTCAGCCGACGCTTCGAGTTTGAGACCAGCCCCTACTGTAAGTCATGCATTTATATAGATAATACACACATGCTGTGTAAAGCCTTGTTCTGTGTAAAGCCTTGTTCTGCGTAAAGCCTTGTTCTGTGTAAAGCCTTGTTCTGCGTAAAGCCTTGTTCTGGGTAAAGCCTTGTTTTGCGTAAAGCATTGATCTGTGTAAAGCCTTGTTCTGCGTAAAGCCTTGTTCTGGGTAAAGCCTTGTTTTGCGTAAAGCATTGATCTGCGTAAAGCATTGATCTGCGTAAAGCATTGATCTGTGTAAAGCATTGATCTGCGTAAAGCATTGATCTGTGTAAAGCATTGATCTGTGTAAAGCATTGATCTGCGTAAAGCATTGATCTGCGTAAAGCATTGATCTGCGTAAAGCATTGATCTGCGTAAAGCATTGATCTGCGTAAAGCATTGATCTGCGTAAAGCATTGATCTGTGTAAAGCATTGATCTGTGTAAAGCATTGATCTGTGTAAAGCATTGATCTGTGTAAAGCATTGATCTGTGTAAAGCATTGATCTGCGTAAAGCATTGATCTGTGTAAAGCATTGATCTGTGTAAAGCATTGATCTGTGTAACGCATTGATCTGTGTAAAGCATTGATCTGTGTAAAGCATTGATCTGTGTAAAGCATTGATCTGTGACTCTCCGGAAAATATATTGCATGATTACACCAGGCATATAGGTCTGTTTAGTATAGGACCTATATAGACTGTTTAGTATAGGACCTATAGACTGTTTAGTATAGGACCTCTATAGACTGTTTAGTATAGGACCTATAGACTGTTTAGTATAGGACCTATATAGACTGTTTAGTATAGGACCTATATAGACTGTTTAGTATAGGACCTATACAGACTGTTTAGTATAGGACCTATATAGACTGTTTAGTATAGGACCTATACAGACTGTTTAGTATAGGACCTATATAGACTGTTTAGTATAGGACCTATATAGACTGTTTAGTATAGGACCTATATAGACTGTTTAGTATAGGACCTATACAGACTGTTTAGTATAGGACCTATATAGACTGTTTAGTATAGGACCTATATAGACTGTTTAGTATAGGACCTATATAGACTGTTTAGTATAGGACCTATATAGACTGTTTAGTATAGGACCTATACAGACTGTTTAGTATAGGACCTATATAGACTGTTTAGTATAGGACCTATAGACTGTTTAGTATAGGACCTATATAGACTGTTTAGTATTGGACCTATATAGACTGTTTAGTATAGGACCTATACAGACTGTTTAGTATAGGACCTATACAGACTGTTTAGTATAGGACCTATATAGACTGTTTAGTATAGGACCTATATAGGCTGTTTAGTATTGGACCTATATAGACTGTTTAGTATTGGACCTATATAGACTGTTTAGTATTGGACCTATATAGACTGTTTAGTATAGGACCTATATTAACTTGTTTAGTATTGGACGTATATAGACTGTTTAGTATAGGACCTATAGACTGTTTAGTTTTGGACGTACGTGTCAGCGTCCCCACTAACAGTCTGCCATACCCCAGCAGTAGCTGCATCCAGTGACCGGTCTCAGTTCCCCATCGTCGCTGTGGTCATCACTGTAGGGGTTATTCTACTGGCCCTGGTGACTGGCTTACTGCTTAGTGGAAGGTAAGATATCTCTTTCACCCTGCCTGTGTCCCTGTCTCTGTCCCCTGCCTTGTCCCTGTCTCTGTCTCCTGCCTTGTCCCTGACTTGTCCCTGTCTGTGTCCCCATCTCTGTCCCCTGCCTTATCCCTGTCTCTGTCTCCTGCCTTGTCCCTGTCTCTGTCTACTGCCTGTCCCTATCTGTGTCCCTGTCTGTATCCCTGTCTCTGTCCCCTGCCTTGTCCCTGTCTGTGTCCCCTGCCTTGTCCCTGTCTGTGTCCCCTGCCTTGTCCCTGTCTGTGTCCCCTGCCTTGTCCCTGTCTGTGTCCCCTGCCTTGTCCCTGTCTGTGTCCCCTGCTCTAAGTGTTTTAGGTAACTCTGGTCATGTTGTGTTATGTTAGCTGATGAACTAACAGGCTTTCCATGTGTCTGGTGTGTGAAGGCTACGGCATGGGGAGGATGGGGCTGTTCTCATACAAATACAGTGATGATTTCTGTCATTCTATTCTATGGATGTTCCACAATACCCTCACAGGAAGCTGAGGCAGAGACAATATCCTGTTTCTCGCACGCTGCACAGGTTACTTTGCATGACAATATCACCACCATAGAGCAACAACAATACCAACAGTCACTATTACTGGCCTGCTGCTGACAACAACAATACCAACAGTCACTATGACTGGCCTGCTGCTGACAACAACAATACCAACAGTCACTATGACTGACCTGCTGCTGACAACAACAATACCAACAGTCACTATGACTGGCCTGCTGCTGACAACAACAATACCAACAGTCACTATGACTGGCCTGCTGCTGACAACAACAATACCAACAGTCACTATGACTGACCTGCTGCTGACAACAACAATACCAACAGTCACTATGACTGGCCTGCTGCTGACAACAACAATACCAACAGTCACTATGACTGACCTGCTGCTGACAACAACAATACCTACAGTCACTATTACTGGCCTGCTGCTGACAACAACAATACCAACAGTCACTATGACTGGCCTGCTGCTGACAACAACAATACCTACAGTCACTATTACTGGCCTGCTGCTGACAACAACAATACCTACAGTCACTATTACTGGCCTGCTGCTACAACAACTGTTTAGACAACAACAATACCTACAGTCACTATTACTGGCCTGCTGCTGACAACAACAATACCAACAGTCACTATGACTGGCCTGCTGCTGACAACAACAATACCAACAGTCACTATTACTGGCCTGCTGCTGACAACAACAATACCAACAGTCACTATGACTGACCTGCTGCTGACAACAACAATACCAACAGTCACTATTACTGGCCTGCTGCTGACAACAACAATACCAACAGTCACTATGACTGGCCTGCTGCTGACAACAACAATACCAACAGTCACTATTACTGGCCTGCTGCTGACAACAACAATACCAACAGTCACTATGACTGACCTGCTGCTGACAACAACAATACCTACAGTCACTATTACTGGCCTGCTGCTGACAACAACAATACCTACAGTCACTATTACTGGCCTGCTGCTGACAACAACAATACCAACAGTCACTATGACTGGCCTGCTGCTGACAACAACAATACCAACAGTCACTATGACTGACCTGCTGCTGACAACAACAATACCAACAGTCACTATGACTGACCTGCTGCTGACAACAACAATACCAACAGTCACTATGACTGGCCTGCTGCTGACAACAACAATACCAACAGTCACTATGACTGGCCTGCTGCTGACAACAACAATACCAACAGTCACTATTACTGGCCTGCTGCTGACAACAACAATACCAACAGTCACTATGACTGGCCTGCTGCTGACAACAACAATACCAACAGTCACTATTACTGGCCTGCTGCTGACAACAACAATACCAACAGTCACTATGACTGGCCTGCTGCTGACAACAACAATACCAACAGTCACTATTACTGGCCTGCTGCTGACAACAACAATACCAACAGTCACTATGACTGACCTGCTGCTGACAACAACAATACCTACAGTCACTATTACTGGCCTGCTGCTGACAACAACAATACCTACAGTCACTATTACTGGCCTGCTGCTGACAACAACAATACCAACAGTCACTATGACTGACCTGCTGCTGACAACAACAATACCAACAGTCACTATGACTGGCCTGCTGCTGACAACAACAATACCAACAGTCACTATGACTGGCCTGCTGCAGACAACAACAATACCAACAGTAGGGCAACAACAATACCAACACCGTAGAGCAACAAGGTACCATTTGGATCATTTCTGCCACAGCAGGAAAATAATAACACAGACAGTGTTCAATATTCACTGGGTTCAATATTCACAGGGTTCAATATTCACAGGGTTCAATATTCACCGGGTTCAATATTCACTGGGTTCAATATTCACTGGGTTCAATATTCACAGGGTTCAATAGTAACAGTGTTCAATATTCACAGGGTTCAATATTCACAGGGTTTAATATTCACAGGGTTCAATATTCACCGGGTTCAATATTTGGCCATTTCAATATTCTCATTATATCCAACACAATAACATTAAACTCTGGATACAGTTTAATAAGGACATCTTTCCTTAGGCCTACATTAGGTTGCTGACTTCAGCCTGTGCAATTCCTGCACTTTCTGTGTTTTACCTGTCTACTCTTTCACCTGTCTACTGTTTCTGTGTTTTACCTGTCTACTGTTTCTGTGTTTTACCTATCTACTGTTTCTGTGTTTTACCTGTCTACTGTTTCTGTGTTTTACCTGTCTACTGTTTCTGTGTTTTACCTGTCTACTGTTTCTGTGTTTTACCTGTCTACTGTTTCTGTGTTTTACCTGTCTACTGTTTCTGTGTTTTACCTGTCTACTGTTTTACCTGTCTACTGTTTCTGTGTTTTACCTGTCTACTGTATTACCTATCTACTGTTTCTGTGTTTTACCTGTCTACTGTTTCTGTGTTTTACCTGTCTACTGTTTCTGTGTTTTACCTGTCTACTGTTTTACCTGTCTACTGTTTCTGTGTTTTACCTATCTACTGTTTCTGTGTTTTACCTATCTACTGTTTCTGTGTTTTACCTGTCTACTGTTTTACCTGTCTACTGTTTCTGTGTTTTACCTGTCTACTGTTTTACCTGTCTACTGTTTCTGTGTTTTACCTGTCTACTGTTTCTGTGTTTTACCTGTCTACTGTTTCTGTGTTTTACCTGTCTACTGTTTCTGTGTTTTACCTGTCTACTGTTTCTGTGTTTTACCTGTCTACTGTTTCTGTGTTTTACCTGTCTACTGTTTCTGTGTTTTACCTGTCTACTGTTTCTGTGTTTTACCTGTCTACTGTTTTACCTGTCTACTGTTTCTGTGTTTTACCTGTCTACTGTATTACCTATCTACTGTTTCTGTGTTTTACCTGTCTACTGTTTCTGTGTTTTACCTGTCTACTGTTTCTGTGTTTTACCTGTCTACTGTTTCTGTGTTTTACCTGTCTACTGTTTCTGTGTTTTACCTGTTTCTACTGTTTTACCTGTCTACTGTTTCTGTGTTTTACCTGTCTACTGTTTTACCTGTCTACTGTTTCTGTGTTTTACCTGTCTACTGTTTCTGTGTTTTACCTGTCTGTTTCTGTTTTCTGTTTTACCTGTCTACTGTTTTTCTGTGTTTTACCTGTCTACTGTTTCTGTGTTTTACCTGTCTACTGTTTCTGTGTTTTACCTGTCTACTGTTTCTGTGTTTTACCTGTCTACTGTTTCTGTGTTTTACCTGTTTTCTACTGTTTCTGTGTTTTACCTATCTACTGTTTCTGTGTTTTACCTGTCTACTGTTTCTGTGTTTTACCTGTCTACTGTTTCTGTTTTTACCTGTCTACTGTTTTACCTGTCTACTGTTTTACCTGTCTACTGTTTTACCTGTCTACTGTTTTACCTGTCTACTGTTTTACCTGTCTACTGTTTCTGTGTTTTACCTGTCTACTGTGTTTTACCTATCTACTGTTTCTGTGTTTTACCTGTCTACTGTTTCTGTGTTTTACCTGTCTACTGTTTCTGTGTTTTACCTTTCTGTGTTTTACCTGTCTACTGTTCTGTGTTTTACCTATCTACTGTTTCTGTGTTTTACCTGTCTACTGTTTTACCTATCTACTGTTTCTGTGTTTTACCTGTCTACTGTTTTACCTGTCTACTGTTTTGTGTTTTACCTGTCTACTGTTTTACCTATCTACTGTTTCTGTGTTTTACCTGTCTACTGTTTCTGTGTTTTACCTGTCTACTGTTTCTGTGTTTTACCTGTCTACTGTTTCTGTGTTTTACCTGTCTACTGTTTCTGTGTTTTACCTGTCTACTGTTTCTGTGTTTTTTACCTGTCTACTGTTTCTGTGTTTTACCTGTCTACTGTTTCTGTGTTTTACCTGTCTACTGTTTCTGTGTTTTACCTGTCTACTGTTTTACCTATCTACTGTTTCTGTGTTTTACCTGTCTACTGTTTCTGTGTTTTACCTGTCTACTGTTTTTCTGTTTCTGTTTTACCTTTTCTACTGTTTTTTACCTGTCTACTGTTTCTGTGTTTTACCTGTCTACTGTTTCTGTGTTTTACCTGTCTACTGTTTTACCTGTCTACTGTTTCTGTGTTTTACCTGTCTACTGTTTTACCTGTCTACTGTTTCTGTGTTTTACCTGTCTACTGTTTCTGTGTTTTACCTGTCTACTGTGTTTTACCTGTACTGTTTCTGTTTTACCTGTCTACTGTTTCTGTGTTTTACCTGTCTACTGTTTTACCTGTCTACTGTTTCTGTGTTTTACCTGTCTACTGTTTCTGTGTTTTACCTGTCTACTGTTTCTGTGTTTTACCTGTCTACTGTTTCTGTGTTTTACCTGTCTACTGTTTCTGTGTTTTACCTGTCTACTGTTTCTGTGTTTTACCTGTCTACTGTTTTACCTGTCTACTGTTTTGTGTTTTTTACCTGTTTCTACTGTTTTACCTATCTACTGTTTCTGTGTTTTACCTGTCTACTGTTTCTGTGTTTTACCTGTCTACTGTTTCTGTGTTTTACCTGTCTACTGTTTCTGTGTTTTACCTGTCTACTGTTTCTGTGTTTTACCTGTCTACTGTTTACCTATCTACTGTTTCTGTGTTTTACCTGTCTACTGTTTCTGTGTTTTACCTGTCTACTGTTTTACCCTTCTACTGTTTTACCTGTCTACTTCTGTTTTACCTGTCTACTGTTTTACCTGTCTACTGTTTTACCTGTCTACTGTTTCTGTGTTTTACCTGTCTACTGTTTTACCTATCTACTGTTTCTGTGTTTTACCTGTCTACTGTTCTACTGTTTTACCTGTCTACTGTTTCTGTGTTTTACCTGTCTACTGTTTCTGTGTTTTACCTGTCTACTGTTTCTGTGTTTTACCTGTCTACTGTTTCTGTGTTTTACCTGTCTACTGTTTCTGTGTTTTACCTGTCTACTGTTTCTGTGTTTTACCTGTCTACTGTTTCTGTGTTTTACCTGTCTACTGTTTCTGTGTTTTACCTGTCTACTGTTTCTGTTTTACCTGTCTACTGTTTCTGTGTTTTACCTGTCTACTGTTTCTGTGTTTTACCTGTCTACTGTTTCTGTGTTTTACCTGTCTACTGTTTCTGTGTTTTACCTGTCTACTGTTTCTGTGTTTTACCTGTCTACTGTTTCTGTGTTTTACCTGTCTACTGTTTCTGTGTTTTACCTGTCTACGTTTCTGTGTTTTACCTGTCTACTGTTTCTGTGTTTTACCTGTCTACTGTTTCTGTGTTTTACCTGTCTACTGTTTCTGTGTTTTACCTGTCTACTGTTTCTGTGTTTTACCTGTCTACTGTTTTACCTGTCTACTGTTTCTGTGTTTTACCTGTCTACTGTTTCTGTGTTTTACCTGTCTACTCTTTCACCTGTCTACTGTTTCTGTGTTTTACCTGTCTACTGTTTCTGTGTTTTACCTGTCTACTGTTTCTGTGTTTTACCTGTCTACTGTTTCTGTGTTTTACCTGTCTACTGTTTCTGTGTTTTACCTGTCTACTGTTTTACCTGTCTACTGTTTCTGTGTTTTACCTGTCTACTGTTTCTGTGTTTTACCTGTCTACTGTTTCTGTGTTTTACCTGTCTACTGTTTCTGTGTTTTACCTGTCTACTGTTTCTGTGTTTTACCTGTCTACTGTTTCTGTGTTTTACCTGTCTACTGTTTTACCTATCTACTGTTTCTGTGTTTTACCTGTCTACTGTTTTACCTGTCTACTGTTTCTGTGTTTTTTTACCTGTCTGTGTTTTACCTGTCTACTGTTTCTGTGTTTTACCTGTCTACTGTTTCTGTTTCTGTTTTACCTGTCTACTGTTTCTGTGTTTTACCTGTCTACTGTTTCTGTGTTTTACCTGTCTACTGTTTCTGTGTTTTACCTGTCTACTGTTTTACCTGTCTACTGTTTCTGTGTTTTACCTGTCTACTGTTTCTGTGTTTTACCTGTCTACTGTTTCTGTGTTTTACCTGTCTACTGTTTCTGTGTTTTACCTGTCTACTGTTTCTGTGTTTTACCTGTCTACTGTTTCTGTGTTTTACCTGTCTACTGTTTCTGTGTTTTACCTGTCTACTGTTTTACCTGTCTACTGTTTCTGTGTTTTACCTGTCTACTGTTTCTGTGTTTTACCTGTCTACTGTTTCTGTGTTTTACCTGTCTACTGTTTCTGTGTTTTACCTGTCTACTGTTTCTGTGTTTTACCTGTCTACTGTTTCTGTGTTTTACCTGTCTACTGTTTTACCTGTCTACTGTTTCTGTGTTTTACCTGTCTACTGTATTACCTGTCTACTGTTTCTGTGTTTTACCTGTCTACTGTTTTACCTGTCTACTGTTTCTGTGTTTTACCTGTCTACTGTTTCTGTGTTTTACCTGTCTACTGTTTCTGTGTTTTACCTGTCTACTGTTTCTGTGTTTTACCTGTCTACTGTCTACTGTTTCTGTGTTTTACCTGTCTACTGTTTCTGTGTTTTACCTGTCTACTGTTTCTGTGTTTTACCTGTCTACTGTTTCTGTGTTTTACCTGTCTACTGTTTCTGTGTTTTACCTGTCTACTGTCTACTGTTTCTGTGTTTTACCTGTCTACTGTTTCTGTGTTTTACCTGTCTACTGTTTCTGTGTTTTACCTGTCTACTGTTTCTGTGTTTTACCTGTCTACTGTTTCTGTGTTTTTTTACCTGTTTCTACTGTTTCTGTGTTTTACCTGTCTACTGTTTCTGTGTTTTACCTGTCTACTGTTTTACCTGTCTACTGTTTCTGTGTTTTACCTGTCTACTGTTTCTGTGTTTTACCTGTCTACTGTTTCTGTGTTTTACCTGTCTACTGTTTCTGTGTTTTACCTGTCTACTGTTTTACCTGTCTACTGTTTTACCTGATGCAACCTTTTAATTGAAGCCTGTCAGGTTCCCCATTTAGAATTCCAGAGATAAAGAGCAAGGAAGAGAGAGTACCTATACTCCTGCCTCTAGAGGAGTAACTGCAACATGCTAGGCACCTCAATAAGATAAATCCCATCCTGCCGTTGTCTTGGCCTCAGTACTTTAGATATATCCCATCCTGCCGTAGTCTTGGCCTCAGTACTTTAGATAGATCCCATCTTCCCTTAGCTGTGGCCTTGCCCTCAGTACTTTAGATAAATCCCATTCTGCCGTACTCGTGGCCTCAGTACTTTAGATAAATCCCATCCTGCCGTTGTCTTGGCCTCAGTACTTTAGATAAATCCCATCCTGCCGTTGTCTTGGCCTCAGTACTTTAGATAAATCCCATCCTGCCTTTGTCTTGGCCTCAGTACTTTAGATAAATCCCATCCTGCCGTAGCCTTGGCCTCAGTACTTTAGATAGAACCCATCTTGCCTTAGCTGTGGCCTTGCCCTCAGTACTTTAGATAGATCTTTGGCCTCCCAGTAGCCCCCATTAAAATATAGCCAATTCCTCACACACTAGTGCCCCTTAAAATATAGCCGATCCCTCACACAGTAGTCACCCTTAAAATATAGCGGATCCCTCACACAGATGTCGCCCTTAAAATATAGCCGATTCCTCACACAGTAGCCCCACTTAAAATATAGCCAATCCCTCACACAGTAGCCCCACTTAAAATATAGCCAATCCCTCACACAGTAGCCCCACTTAAAATATAGCCAATCCCTCACACAGTAGCCCCACTTAAAATATAGCCAATCCCTCACACAGTAGCCCTACTTAAAATATAGCCGATCCCTCACACAGTAGCCCTCCTTAAAATATAGCCGATCCCTCACACAGTAGCCCTCCTTAAAATATAGCCGATCCCTCACACAGTAGCCCTCCTTTAAAAACACTGCAACCACCATAGGCCAATGGCCACTGACGTTTGATCTTGTAAATACATTTAAAAAATACCAAAAAATGACAATCTCCTGCTCCTTCCCTGACTTTCCGGTAGTCATTTTATACATCTTACCGCTGTTTTCTCCAAATTTCAATTACAATCTTGGCTCATTGCTGCTACTCCCCAACGGGCTCGGGTGAGGCGAAGGTCGAGTCATACATCCTCCGAAACATGACCTGCCAAACCGCACTTCTTAACACCCACCCGCACCAATGTTTTCGGAGGAAACACTGTTCAACTAACGACTGAGGTCAGCCTGCAAGCGCCCGGCCTGCCACAAGGAGTCGCTAGTGCACGATGAGCCAAGTAAAGCCCCCCCGGGAAAACCCGCCCCTGGCTTTTTCCATGGCTAAACCAACTAGGCTGGTAATTGAACACATTTATTCATATTTACAGATGGAATACAAGCTTGTTATTAAGGCACATGAATATCACATGTTCCAGAAAGGCATTTCTGCTCCCCCCCAAAAAATATGTTTAAGTTCAAATGCCTCTCCTGTGAAGTAGTGACGTGCGATTTTCACCTATCTTCCTGAAATGAGTAACTAATGTGCAGAAAGATTTTGGTACCCAGGCGCTAAAATGTCTCTCTCCTCACATAATCAATGTCGTCAATGAATGATTGGGTGATAGAAACCAGATAGAACCTGATAATTGAGCATGTGATTTGACATCACAATTGAATTTGAATTATCTGAAAGATGAAGAAGAGGTTGATTGGATTTAGAACAATAGTGTAAAGATGAGAAAGATTTGTGGGCGTTGTGGGGGGTCTAATTAATTTATTATGGAAGGCTGGAAATTGAAGATAATTTCCCCTCAGAGTCAAATCAGACACGGAGTACATCATACTACATGTGTGTAGTTCACAACGGCAAGCCGAATCAAACGAATGCACGCAGGATTTACATCATCTGGAGTCGGATAGGGGATCAGATATCGAGTTTGACATTGATGTTGCAATGTTGCTGCCGAAGAGTCTTCATTTGATTCGAGCCTCCGCCTCAGATGCCTGAGCCTCGTCGCAGAAAGACCAGAACAGTGTGAGATGGTGATCCCAACGTAAGACAGGAGTCTGGCAGAGAATACTAGCCAGGTTGGAAAAGTGAACTAACAGAGACGGAGCTGCCGCCCTCTGCACAACACAACTGCAGAGCTGTACTCCACATCTGCGATGTCAGAGTGGTAAAGCTAGATGTATTGCTTTACAACAGCAGTATCATCATGGATGTATTGATTTACAACAGCAGTATCATCATGGATGTATTGATTTACAACAGCAGTATCATCATGGATGTATTAATTTACAACAGCAGTATCATCATGGATGTATTGATTTACAACAGCAGTATCATCATGGATGTATTGATTTACAACAGCAGTATCATCATGGATGTATTGATTTACAACAGCAGTATCATCATGGATGTATTGATTTACAACAGCAGTATCATCATGGATGTATTGATTTACAACAGCAGTATTATCATGGATGTACATTTAGTTCATCACCACTATACCCCTTGGTTAACATAGAGATTCTGGGAAAGTCAGTAGGTGGGGGGAAATGAACTATATTCTGGTAATCCGACCAATTGAACATATGCGGTGGTACTTAATGAATATGATGTCAGTTCGGTTGTCATCTGAGACATTCTCATCAATGATAAGATGACATAAACTCTACAGTGGAAAGTCTACACATCAGAGTGTTTGAATATGAAATGATGCATGATGGGATGAAATGTGATTTTAGCTTCTAAAATGTGAGAAATGGGTTTTCATGAGTGAATTAGGCCCGACTCAGTGGCCCGCCGACGTGAAGAGACATAGGTTGATAGGTTGTAAACTATGAAACACACCCCTTTCGTCCCTCCACTATATAAGCCCTTGACAAAAATCTAACCACCTGTTCCAAGTATGTGAGTTCTGCAGCCTCTGCGTTAAAACCTTTTGTGACTAGGGGGCAGTATTTTCATTCCCGTAGTAAACAGGATTTTCTGTCAGGACAAGATGCTAGAATTTGCATATAATTGACAGCTTAGGATAGAAAACACTGTAAAGTTTCCAAAACTGTAAAAATATTGTCTGTGAGTATAACAGAACTGATATTGCAGGCGAAAGCCTGAGAAAAATCCAATCCGGAAGTGCCTCATGTTTTGAAAGCGCTGCGTTCCAATGCGTCCCTATTGAGCAGTGAATGGGCTATCAACCAGATTACTTTTTCTCCGTATTCCCCAAGGTGTCTACAGCATTGTGACGTAGTTTTACGCATTTATGAAGAATACCCGTAAGCGGCTACATTGCGCAACTGGTCACCTGATGGCTCTCAGAGTGATTCTCACGTAAAATAATCCACCGGTCCTACTGAAAAACCAATTGTCCCGGTGGATATATTATCAAATAGATATTTGAAAAACACCTTGAGGATTGATTATAAACAACGTTTGCCATGTTTCTGTCGATATTATGGAGATAATTTGGAATATTTTTCGGTGTTTTCATGACTGCAATTTCCGGGCGATTTCTCAGCCAAACTTGAAGAACAAACGGAGCTATTTCACCTACAAAAATAATATTTTTGGAAAAAAGGAACATTGGCTATCTAACTGGGAGTCTCGTGAGTGAAAACATCCGAAGCTCATCAAAGGTAAACGATTTAATTTGATTGCTTTTCTGATTTCCGTGACCAAGTTACCTGTTGCTAGCTGGACAAAATGCTATGCTAGGCTATCGATAAACTTACACAAATGCTTGTCTAGCTTTGGCTGTAAAGCATATTTAGACAATCTGAGATGACAGGGTGATTAACAAAAGGCTAAGCTGTGTCTCAATATATTTCACTTGTGATTTTCATGAATAGGAATATTTTCTAGGAATATTTATGTCCGTCGCGTTATGCTAATTAGTGTCAGTCGATGATTACGCTCCCTCATGCGGGATGGGGAGTCACTAGAGGTTAAAAGGACCAACATGTCAACTACAGAACTAAGCCAACCTCAGCGTGAGCTTTGGTTGCGAATGGTATGAACTTTGAAATCTTATTCACCACGGAAGTGATACCTCCTAGCCGTTGAGGTAGCAACAGCCGCTGCAAACGAGGGTTAGGAAGGAACAGACAGAGTATCCCGTCTATCACACAACGACATTAATACAACGTATCCAATTGACCACCAAAGACATTCTTCAAAGGACTCGGTTTGGCAACACGGCCTTCCATCTACCACCAACCTACCGAAGCGCAGCTCAGAGACTCTGGGTTCGCGCCCAGACTCTGTCGTAACCGGCCGTGACCGGGAGGTCCGTGGGGCGACGCACAATTGGCCTAGCGTCGTCTGGGTTAGGGAGGGTTTGGCCAGTAGGGAAATCCTTGTCTCATCGCGCACCAGCAACTCCTATGGCGGGCCGGGCGCAGTGCGCGCTAACCAAGACTGCCAGGTGCACAGTGTTTCCTCCGACACATTGCTGCGGCTGGCTTCCGGGTTGGATGCACGCTGTGTTAAGAAGCAGTGCGGCTTGGTTGGGTTGTGTATCGGAGGACGCATGACTTTCAACCTTCGTCTCTCCCGAGCCCGTACGGGAGTTGTAGCGATGAGACAAGATAGTAGCTACTAAACAATTGGATACCACGAAATTGGGGAGAAAAAGGGGTAAAAAAAATAATATTTGATTTGATTTAGGAAAAAAATTAAAAATAGTGGTTATATAGTATTGTTAGTGGTTCTATAGTATTGTTAGTGGTTCTGTAGTATAATAGTGGCAATTTAGTATAATAGTGGTTTGATAGTATAATAGTGGTTATATAGTATTGTTAGTGTTTATATAGTATAATAGCGGCTATATAGTATACAAGTGGTTATGTAGTATTGTTAGTGGTTTATATAGTATAATAGTGATTATATGCTATAATAGTGGTTCTATAGTATTGTTAGTGGTTATATAGTATAATAGTGATTATATGCTATAATAGTGGTTCTATAGTATAATAGTGGTTATATAGTATAATAGTGGTTCTATAGAATATTAGTGGTTCTATAGTATTGATAGTGTTTATATAGTATACTAGCGGCTATATAGTATACAAGTGGTTATGTAGTATTGTTAGTGGTTATATAGTATAATAGTGATTATGTAGTATAATAGTGGTTATATAGTATTGTTAGTGGTTATTTAGTATAATAGTGGTTATATAGTATACTAGTGGTTATATAGTATACTAGTGGTTATATAGTATAATAGTGGTTATATAGTATAATAGTGGTTCTATAGAATATTAGTGGTTCTATAGTATTGATAGTGTTTATATAGTATAATAGCGGCTATATAGTATACAAGTGGTTATGTAGTATTGTTAGTGGTTATATAGTATAATAGTGATTATGTAGTATAATAGTGGTTATATAGTATAATAGTCGTTCTATAGTATAATAGTGGTTATATAGTATACTAGTGGTTATATAGTATACTAGTGGTTATATAGTATACTAGTGGTTATATAGTATAATAGTGGTTATATAGTATAATAGTGGCTATGTAGTACAATAGTGGTTATATAGTGGATATATAGTATACTAGAGGTTATTTAGTATTCTAGTGATTATATAGTATAATAGTGGCTATATAGTGTAATGATGGCTAAATAGTATAATAGTGGTTCGATAGTATAATGGTGGTTCTATAGTATTGTTAGTGGTTATATGGTATAATAGTGGTTATATAGTGGATATATAGGTTAATAGGGATTTTATAGTATAGTAGTGGTTATATAGTGGATATATAGGTTAATAGGGATTTTATAGTATAGTAGTGGTTATATAGTGGATATATAGGTTAATAGGGATTTTATAGTATAATAGTGGTTATATAGTGGATATATAGGTTAATAGGGATTTTATAGCATAATAGTGGTTATATAGTGGATATATAGGTTAATAGGGATTTTATAGTATAATAGTGGTTATATAGTGGATATATAGGTTAATAGGGATTTTATAGTATAATAGTGGTTATATAGTATAATAGTGGTTATAAAGTGTAATGTGGTTCTATAGCTTAATGGTGGTTATATAGTATAATAGTGGCTATATAGTAAAATAGTGGTTATATAGTATATTTGTGGTTATATAGTATTCTAGCGGTTATATAGTATTCTAGTGGTTATATAGTATTCTAGTGGTTCTATAGTGTAATGTGGTTCTATAGTTTAATGGTGGTTATATAGTATAATAGTGGTTATATAGTATTCTAGTGGTTATATAGTATAATAGTGGTTATATAGTGTAATGTGGGTCTATATTATTGTGGTTATATAGTATAATAGTGGTTATATAGTTTAATGGTGGTTATATAGTATTCTAGTGGTTATATAGTATAATAGTGGTTATATAGTGTAATGTGGCTCTATATTATAGTGGTTATATAGTATTCTAGTGGTTATATGCTTGTGAATCAGGGGGTTGGGGATAGATGTATGAGGGAATAGATGGAGTGATAAGAATGCTAATTAATAAACTGATGTAATAGTGTCACTACGGGGGGAAATTAAACGGTGATAGAAGGGGAAGAAGGCTATATCTTCCACCCCCCTCCCTCTGACTGTGTCTGACTGACTGACTCATCACTGGAGGCAGTGAACACTTGTGTTTCACTGCCTCCAGTCCCCAGGCAACCACAGCCCTGTCCTGTCTTACTGGGATACTACTGCTGTTGATGCCCTCCAAAGTGCCTGTACTAACTCCCCTCATCCACGGAGGCAAGCCTAGTCCCCATCACCAGACTGCCCTTCAAAATGCCAACCCAATATTCTCAGCAACACCGAGCCAGCGCAGTCCCCAGCTCCAGGCTCTGTGTCCTGTATGGTGGATGGTGTCATGGCATTTGGAGCAGCTCTGCACTGTGTGTGAACAGGATCAGATTTAAAATCAATGTCCTCACTTTTCATCTGCTTTATCTCGGGTCCATCTTGTCATAATATTGACTTCAGATGTTTGTTTGGAGCACCACTGTAGAGGGATGTTTGCTCCCTATGCAGAGAACGGAGACCGAGAGAGCAGAGAGAGAGAGAGCAGAGAGAGAGACAGAGAGAGAGAGAGAGAGAGAGAGAGAGATGGAATCACTGCTCTCCTGTATGTTGTTTAGCTCATTTGGGACCTCTGTGCTCTTCAAATCAAATGTATTTATGAAGCCCTTCTTACATCAGCTGATGTCACAAGGTGCTGTACAGAAACCCAGCCTAAAACCCCAAACAGCAAGCAATGCAGGTGTGTGCTCATATAGGATCTCTGCTCTCCTGTATGTGGTTTAGCTCATATAGGATCTCTACTCTCCTGCGTGTGGTTTAGCTCGTATAGGATCTCTGCTCTCCTGCGTGTGGTTTAGCTCATATAGGATCTCTGCTCTCCTGTGTGTATTTGTGGTTTAGTTTGTGCGCAATGTGTGTGTTGTAACATGACAGTAATACAGCATCATGTATGTGGTAAATCTCTCAGGCGGTGTGGCTACAGCAAGGCCAAGCAGGAACCTGATGAAGAGAAGATACACTTCCACAACGGCCACAGTAAGTCGCACACACGCACACAGTATTGTATTGTATCCTACACCACTGACTGTTAAACAGCCATCTCCAGCTCATCAGAGGCTGCTAACTATAGACATAGATTAGGAATCACTGGCCACTTTAAGGAAATGAAACACTAGCCACTTTAATCATGTCTCCGTGTCTCGCATTACTCATCTCATATGGGTAAACTGTACTCTATACTATTCTACGGTATCTTAGTCACTTTAATTGTGTGTAAATACTGCATCACCCATCTCATATCTATATCCTGTATTCTATACTGTGTCACCCATCTCATATCTATATCCTGTATTCTATACTGTGTCACCCATCTCATATCTATATCCTGTATTCTATACTGTGTCACCCATCTCATATCTATATCCTGTATTCTATACTGTGTCACCCATCTCATATCTATATCCTGTATTCTATACTGTGTCACCCATCTCATATCTATGTCCTGTATTCTATACTGTGTCACCCATCTCATATGAATGTCCTGTATATACTGTGCCACTGTATCTTAGTCCAATGCCGTTCTGACAGGCATACACTCACATTACCGTTCACAAGTTTGGGGTCACTTAGAAATGTCCTTGTTTTTGAAAGAAAAGCTCATCGTTTTCCATTAAAATAACATTGATCAGAAATACATTGTAGACATCGTTAATGTTGTAAATGACTATTGTAGCTGGAAACAGCAGGTTTTTAATGGAATATCTACATAGGAGTACAGAGGTCCATTATCAGCAACCATCACTCCTGTGTTCCAATGGCACGTTGTGTTAGCCAATCCAAGTTTATCATTTTAAAAGGATAATTGAACATTAGAAAACCCTTTTGCAATTATGTTAGCACAGCTGAAAAATTTTGTTCTGATTAAAGAAGCAAAAAAACTGGCCTTGTTTAGAGTATCTGGTGCATCAGCATTTGTGGTTTTGATTACAGGCTCAAAATGGCCAGACACAAAGAACTTTCTTCTGAAACTCGTCAGTCTATTCTTGTTCTGAGAAATGAAGGCTATTCCATGTGAGAAATTTCCAAGAAACTGAAGATCTCGTACAACGCAGTGTACTACTCCCTTTACAGAATAGTGCAAACTGGCCCTAACCAGAATAGAAAGAGGAGTGGGAGGCCCCGGTGCACAACTGAGCAAGAGGACAAGTACATTAGAGTGTCTAGTTTGAGAAACAGACTCCTCACAAGTCCTCAACTGGCAGCTTCATTAAATAGTACCCGCAAAACACCAGTGTCAACGTCAACAGTGAAGAGGCGACCCTGGGATGATGGCCTTCTAGGCAGAGTTGCAAAGAAAAATCCGTATCTCAGACTGGCCAATAAAATTAAAAGATTAAGATGGGCAAAAGAACATAGACACTGGACAGAGGACGATTGAAAAAAGTGTTTTGGACAGACGAATCTAAGTTAGAAGTGTTTGGATCACAAAGAAGAACATTCGTGAGACGCAGAAACAATGTAAAGATGCCGGAGGAGTGAACCATCTGTCAAGCATGGTGGAGGCAATGTGACGGTCTGGGGGTGCTTTGGTGGTGGTAAAGTGGGAGATTAGTACAGGGTCAAAGGGATCTTGAAGAAGGAAGGCTATCACTCCATTTTGCAACGCCGTGCCATACCCTGTGGCCGGCACTTAATTGGAGCCAATTTCCTCCTACAACAGAACAATGACCCAAAGCACAGCTCCAAACTATGCAATAACTATTTAGGGAAGAAGCAGTCAGCTGGTATTCTGTTTATAATGGAGTGGCCAGCACAGTCACCGGATCTCAACCCTATTGAGCTGTTGTGGGAACAGCTTGACCGTATGGTACGTAAGAATTGCCCATCAAGCCAATCCAACTGGTGGGAGGTGCTTCAGGAAGCATGGGGTGAAATCTCTTCAGATTACCTCAACAAATTAACAACTAGAATGCCAGAGGTCTGCAAGGCTCTAATTGCTGCAAAATGGACGATTCTTTGACAAAAGCAAAGTTTGAAGGATGCAATTATTATTTCAATTAAAAATCATTATTTATAACGCCTTGACTATATTTCCTATTCATTTTGCAACTAATTTTGTGTATGTTTTCATGGAAAACAATGACATTTCTAAGTGATCCCAAACCTGTACTGTATATTGACCCCCACAAGTATCTCATTTCTCTCTCTAGTTATGTTCCCAGGGATCCATACGTACAGTGCATTCGAAAAGCATTCAGACCCATTAACTTTTTCCACATTTTGTTACTTTACAGCTTTATTCTAAAATTGATTAAATTGTTTTACCCCCCTTATCAATCTATGCACAATACCCCATAATGACATCACAATACCCCATAATGACATCACAATACCCCATAATGACATCACAATACCCCATAATGACAAAGGAAAAACTGGTTTGTAGAAATGTTTACAAATGTATTTTATTTTAAAATAAAAACGGAAATATCACATTTACATAAGTATTCAGATGCTTTACTCAGTACTTTGTTGAAGCACCTTTGGCAGTGATTATAGCCTTGAGTCTTCTTGGGTATGACGCTACAAGCTTGGCTCATCTGTATTTGGGGGGTTTCTCCCATTCTTCTCTGCAGATCCTCTCAAGCTCTGTCAGGTTGGATGGGAAGTATTGCTGCACAGCTTTTTTCAGGTCTCTCCAGAGATGTTCGATCGAGTTCGTGTCTGAGCTCTGGGTGGGCCACTCAAGGACATTCAAAGACTTGTCCCGAAGCCACTCCTGCGTTGTCTTGGCTGTTTGCTTAGGGTCGTTGTCCTGTTGGAAGGTAAATCTTCGCCCCAGTCTGAGGTCCTGAACGTTCCGTAGGTTTTCATCAAGGATCGCTCTGTACATTGCTCCGTTCATCTTTGCCTAAATCCTAACTAGTCTCCCAATTCCTGCAGCTGAAGTACATTCACACAGCATGATGCTGCCACCACCACCATGCTTCACCGTAGGAATGGTGCCATGTTTCCTCCAGACGTGACAATTGACATTCAGGCCAAAGAGTTCAATCTTGGTTTCATCAGACCAGAGAATCTGGTTTCTCATGGTCTGAGAGTCTTTAGGTGCCTTTTGGCAAACTCCAAGCGGGCTGTCATGTGCCTTTTACTGAGGATTGGCTTCCGTCTGGCCACTCTACCATGAAGGCCTGATTGGTGGGGTGCTGCAGAGATGGTTGTCATTCTGGAAGGTTCTCTCATCTCCACAGAGGAATGCTACAGCTCTGTCAGAGTGACCATCAGGTTCTTTGTCACCTCCTACTGACCAAGGACCTTGTCCCCAGATTGCTCAGTTTGGCAGGGCGGTCAGCTTTAGGAAGAGTCTTAGTGGTTCCAAACTTTTTCCATTAATGAATGACAGAGGCCACTGTGTTCTTGGGGGATCTTCAATGCTGCAGAAATGTTTTGGTACCCTTCCCCAGATCTGTACCTCGACACAATCCTGTCTCGGAGCTCTATGGACAATTCCCTCGAACTCATGGCTTGGTTTTTGATCTGACATGCACTGTCAACTGTGGGACCTTAAATAGACAGGTGTGCCTTTCCAAATCACGTCCAATCTTGGTGCGTCTGGCTTTCGGGTTAAGCGGGTGTGTGTTAAGAAGCATGTTTCGGAGGATGCTTGACTCGACCTTTGCCTCCTGGGAAGTTGACTCGACCTTTGCCTCCTGGGAAGTTGACTCGACCTTTGCCTCCTGGGAAGTTGACTCGACCTTTGCCTCCTGGGAAGTTGACTCGACCTTTGCCTCCTGGGAAGTTGACTCGACCTTTGCCTCCTGGGAAGTTGACTCGACCTTTGCCTCCTGGGAAGTTGACTCGACCTTTGCCTCCTGGGAAGTTGACTCGACCTTTGCCTCCTGGGAAGTTGACTCGACCTTTGCCTCCTGGGAAGTTGACTCGACCTTTGCCTCCTGGGAAGTTGACTCGACCTTTGCCTCCTGGGAAGTTGACTCGACCTTTGCCTCCTGGGAAGTTGACTCGACCTTTGCCTCCTGGGAAGTTGACTCGACCTTTGCCTCCTGGGAAGTTGACTCGACCTTTGCCTCCTGGGAAGTTGACTCGACCTTTGCCTCCTGGGAAGTTGACTCGACCTTTGCCTCCTGGGAAGTTGACTCGACCTTTGCCTCCTGGGAAGTTGACTCGACCTTTGCCTCCTGGGAAGTTGACTCGACCTTTGCCTCCTGGGAAGTTGACTCGACCTTTGCCTCCTGGGAAGTTGACTCGACCTTTGCCTCCTGGGAAGTTGACTCGACCTTTGCCTCCTGGGAAGTCGCAGCAATGACACAAGATCAAAACTAAAAAATACACAAAAAAACACGGAGTTTCTGTTTTTAAACCTGTTTTCGCTTTTCATGATGGGTTATTGTAGATGGATGAGGAAGACAATTATTGAATCAATTTTAAAATAAAGCTGTAACGTAATAAAATGTGGAAAAAGTCAATGGGTCTGAATACTTTCTGAATGCACTGTGTATATCTGTAGCAATGTAGCACTCCGACGGGTGTGTACGGTTATCGACCCCCACACTTATGAGTATGTCTTCTCTCTCTCTAGTTATGTACCCGGGGGTGCGTACGTATATAGACCCCCACACCTACGAGGACCCCAACCAGGCCGTCCATGAGTTCGCCAAGGAGATCGATGTTTCCTGCATCACCATTGAGAGAGTCATTGGAGCTGGTGAGTGGAGTGTGTGTGTGTGTGTGTGCATGCATACACACTGTGGTTAAATGTTTATGTGTTTTCATATGTGTCTTCCAGGATGTGTTAAGGTTAACTGTGTTTCTTTTCCAGGTGAGTTCGGGGAGGTGTGCAGCGGACCCCTCCGTCTGCCTGGTAAGAAGGAGTTCCCAGTAGCCATTAAGACCCTGAAGGCAGGTTACACAGAACGACAAAGGCGGGACTTCCTAGGGGAGGCGTCCATAATGGGACAGTTTGATCATCCAAACATCATTCACCTGGAAGGCGTGGTCACCAAGAGTACGTCTTATTTCATGTCATTCTGTCTGTAAAAATACAGTTGAAGTCGGAAGTTTACATACACCTTAGCCAAATACATTTAAACTCAGTTTTTCACAATTCCTGACATTTAATCCTTGTAAAAGTTTGCTGTCTTAGGTCAGTTAGGATCACCACTTTATTTTAAGATGTGAAATGTGAAATGTCAGAATAATAGTAAAGAGATTGATTTATTTCAGCTTTTATTTCTTTAATCTCATTCCCAGTGGGTTAGAAGTTTACATACACCCAATTAGTATTTGGTAGCATTGCCTTTAATTTGTTTAACATGGGTCAAACGTTTTGGGTAGCCTTCCACAAGCTTCCCACAATAAGTTGGGTGAATTTTGGCCCATTCCCACTGACAGAGCTGGTGTAACTGAGTCATGTTTGTAGGCCTCCTTTCTCGCAAACACTTTTTCAGTTCTACCCACAAATTTTCTATAGGATTGAGTTCAGGGCTTAGTGATGGCCACTCCAATACCTTGACTTTGTTGTCCTTAAGACATTTTGCCACAACTTTGGAAATATGCTTGGGGTCATTGTCCATTTGCAAGACCCATTTGCGACCAAGCTTTAACTTCCTGACTGTCTTGAGATGTTGCTTCAATATATCCACATCACTTTCCTTTCTCATGATTGCCATCTATTTTGTAAAGTGCACCAGTCCCCCCTGCAGCAAAGCACCCCCACAGCATGATGCTTCCACCCCCATGCTTCACGGTTGGGATGGTGTTCTTCGGCTTGCAAGCCTACCCATTTTTCCTTCAAACATAAAGATGGTCATTATGGCCAAAAATGTATATTTTTGTTTCCTCAGACCAGAGGACATTTCTCCAAAAAGTATGATCTTTGTCCCCATGTGCAGTTGCAAACAGTAGTCTGTCTTTTTTATGGCGGTTTTGGAGCAGTGGCTTCTTCCTTGCTGAGCGGCCTTTCAGGTTATGTCGATATAGCACTTGTTTTACTGTGGATATAGATACTTGTGTACCTGTTTCCTCCAGCATCTTCACAAGGTCCTTTGCAGTTATTCTGGGAATGATTTGCACTTTTCGCACCAAAGTACGTTCATCTCTAGGAGACAGAACACGTCTCCTTCCTGAGCGGTATGATGGCTGCGTGGTCCCATGGTGTTTATACTTGCATACTATTGTGTGTACAGATTAACATGGCACCTTCAGGCTTTTGGAAATTGCTCCCAAGGATGAACCAGACTTGTGGAGGTCTACAGTTTGTTATCTGAGGTCTTGGCTGATTTCTTTTGATTTTCCCATGATGTCAAGCAAAGAGGCACGGAGTTTGAAGGTAGACCTTGAAATCCACAGGTACACCTCCAATTGACTCAAAGTATGTCAATTAGCCTATCAGAAGCTTCTAAAGACATGACATAATTTTCTGGAATTTTCCAAGCTGTTTAAAGGCACAGTCAACTTAGTGTATGTAAACTTCTGACCCACTGGAATTGTGATTAAGTGAATTATAAGTGAAATGATCTGTCTGTAAACAATTGTGAAAAATGACTTGTGTCATGCAGAAAGTAGATGTCCTAAACGACTTGCCAAAACTATAGTTTGCTGCTCAAGACATTTGTGGAGTGGTTGTAAAACGAGTTTTAATGACTCCAACCTAAGTGTATGTAAACTTCCGACTTCAACTGTACATGTTGTGTATATTGTCTGTCTTAATGCATGCTGTGTATATTGTCTGTATTAATACATGGTGTGTATATTGTCTGTATTAATACATGTGTATATTGTCTGTATTAGTACATGTTGTGTATATTGTCTGTATTAATACATGTTGTGTATATTGTCTGTATTAATACATGCTGTGTATATTGTCTGTATTAATACATGTTGGTATATTTCATTAATACATGCTGATGTATATTATCTGTATTAATACATGTTGTGTATATTGTCTGTCTTAATGCATGCTGTGTATATTGTCTGTATTAATACATGGTGTGTATATTGTCTGTATTAATACATGTGTATATTGTCTGTATTAGTACATGTTGTGTATATTGTCTGTATTAATACATGTTGTGTATATTGTCTATGTGGTTTCATTGCAGCGGTGATGTATCGCTCATCTGTTTGATATGATATTATTCTCTATATTCTTTTGTCAGCAAAACCTGTGATGATCATCACGGAGTACATGGAGAATGGATCACTGGACACCTTCCTCAAGGTAAACCATGTGGATCACTGGACACCTTCCTCAAGGTAAACCATGTGGATCACTAGACACCTTCCTCAAGGTAAACCATGTGGATCACTAGACACCTTCCTCAAGGTAAACCATGTGGATCACTAGACACCTTCCTCAAGGTAAACCATGTGGATCACTAGACACCTTCCTCAAGGTAAACCATGTGGATCACTAGACACCTTCCTCAAGGTAAACCATGTGGATCACTGGACACCTTCCTCAAGGTAAACCATGTGGATCACTAGACACCTTCCTCAAGGTAAACCATGTGGATCACTGGACACCTTCCTCAAGGTAAACCATGTGGATCACTGGACACCTTCCTCAAGGTAAACCATGTGGATCACTGGACACCTTCCTCAAGGTAAACCATGTGGATCACTAGACACCTTCCTCAAGGTAAACCATGTGGATCACTAGACACCTTCCTCAAGGTAAACCATGTGGATCACTAGACACCTTCCTCAAGGTAAACCATGTGGATCACTGGACACCTTCCTCAAGGTAAACCATGTGGATCACTAGACACCTACCTCAAGGTAAACCATGTGGATCACTAGACACCTGCCTCAAGGTAAACCATGTGGATCACTAGACACCTTCCTCATGACCACACTGTCTAAGGTCGTTTGAATGTCACGACCACACTGTCTAAGGTCGTCTGAATATCATGACCACACTGTCTAAGGTCGTTTGAATGTCACGACCACAACGTCTAAGAATAGGTCCCACTACTTTAGACCAGGGACCCCACAATCCCATTTACATTGCACTACTTTAAACCAGGGACACCCCAATCCCTTTACAGTGCACTACTTTAGACCAGGGCTCATAGGGGAGTAGAGTGTGTGCCCTCGATCAAGAATAGTACATTATAATGGGAATGGGGGTGTCCCTGGACAAAGGTAGTGCATTATAATGGGAATGGGGTGTCCCTGGTCAAAGGTAGTGCATTATAATGGGAATGGGGTGTCCCTGGTCAAAGGTAGTGCATTATAATGGGATGGGGTGTCCCTGGTCAAAGGTAGTGCATTATAATGGGAATGGGGTGTCCCTGGTCAAAGGTAGTGCATTATAATGGGAATGGGGTGTCCCTGGTCAAAGGTAGTGCATTATAATGGGAATGGGGTGTCCCTGGTCAAAGGTAGTGCATTATAATGGGAATGGGGTGTCCCTGGTCAAAGGTAGTGCATTATAATGGGAATGGGGTGTCCCTGGTCAAAGGTAGTGCATTATAATGGGAATGGGGTGTCCCTGGTCAAAGGTAGTGCATTATAATGGGAATGGGGTGTCCCTGGTGCATTATAATTGGAATGGGGTGTCATTAGGGACGTACTCTGAGCTTTTCCTCCCTCTTCTTCCTGTAGAAGAACGATGGCCAGTTCACAGTGATCCAGCTGGTTGGGATGCTGCGTGGTATGGCATCAGGCATGCGCTACCTGTGTGACATTGGATACGTGCACCGGGACCTGGCGGCGCGTAACATCCTGGTCAACAGCAACCTGGTGTGTAAGGTGTCTGACTTTGGCCTGTCCAGAGTCCTGGAGGATGATGCTGAGGCTGCCTATACGACCAGGGTAAGTGTCTGTCTGTCTGCGTGTCTGTCTGCGTGTCTGTCTGTCTGTCTGTCTGTCTGTCTGTCTGTCTGAGTGTCTGTCTGCCTGTCTGTCTGTGTCTGTCTGCGTGCCTGTCTGTCTGTCTTCCTGTCACACAATGACTCACACGCTCATCCCCAACATGACTTGTTATTAGTTAGCCCTCTGCAGCAGCACAGCCATGATTCTCCTGTCTCTGTGTCTGCCTGTCTGTCTCTGTGTCTTCCTGTCTCTGTCTTCCTGTCTGTCTCTGCCTGTCTGTCTCTGTGTCTGCCTGTCTGTCTCTGTGTCTTCCTGTCTGTCTCTGTGTCTGCCTGTCTGTCCCTGTCTTCCTGTCTGTCTCTGTCTCTGCCTGTCTGTCTCTGTGTCTGCCTGTCTGTCTCTGTGTCTTCCTGTCTGTCTCTGTGTCTTCCTGTCTGTCTCTGTGTCTGTCTGTCTCTCTGCCTGTCTGTCTCTGTGTCTGCCTGTCTGTGTGTCTCTTTGTTTCTGTGTCCATCGTCTCTTCTAGCTCTACCGATTCCAATTGACCACTACATGGCGGGACACCCGGGGGGGTGGCTTGACAGGGAGGGAGTGCAAGTGAAGGATAGTGACAGGGTGGGAGGAGGCAGTGTGCACGTGAAGGATAGTAGGAGGCAGTGTGCAAGTGAAGGATAGTGACAGGGTGCACGTGAAGGGTAGGAGGCAGTGTGCACGTGAAGGATAGTGACAGGGTGGGAGGAGGCAGTGTGCACGTGAAGGATAGTGACAGGGTGGGAGGAGGCAGTGTGCACGTGAAGGATAGTGACAGGGTGGGAGGAGGCAGTGTGCACGTGAAGGATAGTGACAGGGTGGGAGGAGGCAGTGTGCACGTGAAGGATAGTGACAGGGTGGGAGGAGGCAGTGTGCAAGTGAAGGATAGTGACAGGGTGGGAGGAGGCAGTGTGCACGTGAAGGATAGTAGGAGGCAGTGTGCAAGTGAAGGATAGTGACAGGGTGGGAGGAGGCAGTGTGCACATGAAGGATAGTGACAGGGTGGGAGGAGGCACTGTGCACGTGAAGGATAGTAGGAGGCAGTATGCACGTGAAGGATAGTGACAGGGTGGGAGGAGGCAGTGTGCACGTGAAGGATAGTGACAGGGTGGGAGGAGGCAGTGTGCACATGAAGGATAATGACAGGGTGGAAGGAGGCAGTGTGCACGTGAAGGATAGTGACAGGGTGGGAGGAGGCAGTGTGCACGTGAAGGATAGTGACAGGGTGGGAGGAGGCAGTGTGCACGTGAAGGATAGTGACAGGGTGGGAGGAGGCAGTGTGCACGTGAAGGATAAGTGACAGGGTGGGAGGAGGCAGTGTGCACGTGAAGGATAGTGACAGGGTGGGAGGAGGCAGTGTGCACGTGAAGGATAATGACAGGGTGGGAGGAGGCAGTGTGCACGTGAAGGATAGTGACAGGGTGGGAGGAGGCAGTGTGCACGTGAAGCATGGCATGCACACAGTGCTCTGTGAGGTCTGAGGCTCATATGTGAGAGCTCTGAGTGTGTGTGTATGTAGCAGTGGTAGTTAGCTGTCTGAGGCAGTGTGTGTATGTAGCAGTGGTAGTTAGCTGTCTGAGGCAGTGTGTGTATGTAGCAGTGGTAGTTAGCTGTCTGAGGCAGTGTGTGTATGTAGCAGTGTTAGTTAGCTGTCTCTACTTGGCTGTCTGAGGCAGTGTGTGTGTAGCAGTGTTAGTTAGCTGTCTGAGGCAGTGTGTATGTAGCAGTGTTAGTTAGCTGTCTGAGGCAGTGTGTTCATGTAGCAGTGTTAGCTAGCTGTCTCTACTTGGCTGTCTGAGGCAGTGTGTGTGTAGCAGTGTTAGCTAGCTGTCTCTACTTGGCTGTCTGAGTCAGTGTGTATGTAGCAGTGTTAGCTAGCTGTCTCTACTTGGCTGTCTTAGTCGGTGTGTATGTTGCAGTGTTAGTTAACTGTCTACTTGGCTGTATTAGTCGGTGTGTATGTTGCAGTGTTAGTTAGCTGTCTGAGTCAGTGTGTATGTAGCAGTGTTAGCTAGCTGTCTCTACTTGGCTGTCTTAGTCGGTGTGTATGTTGCAGTGTTAGCTAGCTGTCTCTACTTGGCTGTCTTAGTCGGTGTGTATGTTGCAGTGTTAGTTAACTGTCTACTTGGCTGTATTAGTCGGTGTGTGTGTTGCAGTGTTAGCTAGCTGTCTGAGGCAGTGTGTATGTAGCAGTGTTAGCTGACGTAAACTCACTCACTTTTATACATCGCCTTGGTCCGTGCAATTGCCCTTATTTTAGCGCCCAAAAAAACGTAATACTTCCAGATCAACTGTAATGTCAATACCATTGTAAAGCACAATTTCTCCCCTTTCCAACAGAATTCATGCCGAGACCTCCATGCTGCCCGTTTCTGCATGATTGAAAAAGGCAATGAGCTCCTTCGGGTCTTTTTAAAAATGGCGGGTGGGGAAGAGAAACTAATGCGTGGTAGTGGGAAGGAGAGGAGCTGTGTGGGAAAGCGCCTGTTTTTCACTCGATCTGTGCGACTTATCACCTTATCGCCTCTAAAATGTAAATAAAACACTATAAAGAGTTTATATAATGCGTCATTACAAAGCTATTTGAAGGTTTGTGTCGAATTTGAATCAGGTTTTTAGGGCGGTGCTCAAGTGATCTTCAGAAGTAAACAGCGGCTTTGAGAGTGCCCATCGCTTACAATGATGATGCAAAAAATGACTAGGTATCCCCCCTCTTAACCCCGTCACTGTCCATTTCTTGTTTTTAAACGATGAGAGAAGTGCTACACCTGGTGGAGAGAGATTGTAAGACAGAAATAGTTGCTTTATGCGTGCTGTACGTTACGACATGACACGTCAAGATGTAACGGAGGGTCAGTTTTTTCAACTTTTCTCCAATACTATAGAACCATTACCATGTCGATCAACGCATGAATAGAAACCTAGTTCACACCCCAGATTTTGCAGTCAACACAATCGCTACAGTCCCATTAGTTTTCTTTGCAGCCTCGTTTGAATGTCGCGGTTGCGCACATTTGTACGGAATAGGGTGAGTTTACATTAGCTGTCTCTACTTGGCTGTCTGAGGCAGTGTGTGTATGTAGCAGTGTTAGTTAGCTGTCTCTACTTGGCTGTCTGAGGCAGTGTGTGTGTAGCAGTGTTAGCTAGCTGTCTCTACTTGGCTGTCTGAGGCAGTGTGTGTGTAGCAGTGTTAGCTAGCTGTCTCTACTTGGCTGTCTGAGGCAGTGTGTGTGTAGCAGTGTTAGCTAGCTTTCTCCATTTTTCTTTCTAAACCTGATAATTGCGCTGTGCTGCCCAGATTGTGCAGGTTCTGTCACTGACTGTGACACTGCATCCAGGACAGCCAATTAGCATGCGGCACAATCTCCAGGACAGCCAATTAACACGTAGCACAGTTTCCAGGACATATCTACAGTATTGCTCTCTCTGAGAACCACACATAGCCTGTACACATCATTCTCCATCCTAAAATAACCATCTGAATGTTGTTGATATGTTTCTCTCTCTCAGGGCGGTAAAATCCCTATCCGCTGGACAGCTCCAGAAGCAATAGCATTCAGGAAGTTCACCTCCGCCTCTGACGTGTGGAGTTACGGCATCGCCATGTGGGAAGTGATGTCATACGGAGAGAGACCCTACTGGGAGATGAGTAACCAGGATGTAAGTCTTCTTCTCAATTGCCACCAATGGTAGGATTTATTGAGCTAGTGGATGGTTGGATTTATTGAGCTTGTGGATGGTTGGATTTATTGAGCTAGTGGATGGTTGGATTTATTGAGCTAGTGGATGGTTGGATTTATTGAGCTAGTGGATCGTAGGATTTATTGAGCTAGTGGATGGTAGGATTATTGAGCTTGTGGATGGTTGGATTTATTGAGCTAGTGGATGGTTGGATTTATTGAGCTAGTGGATGGTAGGATTTATTGAGCTAGTGGATGGTTGGATTTATTGAGCTAGTGGATGGTAGGATTTATTGAGCTAGTGGATGGTAGGATTTATTGAGCTAGTGGATGGTTGGATTTATTGAGCTAGTGGATGGTAGGATTTATTGAGCTAGTGGATGGTTGGATTTATTGAGCTAGTGGATGGTAGGATTTATTGAGCTAGTGGATGGTATGATTATTGAGCTTGTGGATGGTTGGATTTATTGAGCTAGTGGATGGTTGGATTTATTGAGCTAGTGGGTGATAGGATTTATTGAGCTAATGGATGGTAGAATGTTTTGAGCTAGTGGATGGTTGGATATATTGAGCTAGTGGATGGTTGGATTTATTGAGTTAGTAGATGGTTGGAGTTATTGAGCTTGTGGATGGTCGGATTTATTGAGATAGTGGATGGTAGATTTATTGAGCTAGTGGATGGTTGGGTTTATTGAGCTTGTGGATGGTAGGATTTATTGAGCTAGTGGATGGTAGGACTTATTGAGATAGTGGATGGTAGATTTATTGAGCTAGTGGATGGTTGGATTTATTGAGCTTGTGGATGGCAGGATTTATTGAGCTAGTGGATGGGATGACTTATTGAGCTAGTGGATGGTAGGATTTATTGAGCTAGTGGATAGTTGGATTTATTGAGCTATTGGATAGTTGGATTTATTGAGCTAGTGGATAGTTGGATTTATTGAGCTAGTGGATGGTTGCTGTCGATCATTAGAACAAAGTACTCCTTTTTAATGTCACAGACTACAAGCTACTCTACTTATCAGGTATTTATTCCATATTACCAATGTATTCCTTTACAGTCACCAGACTCTAAGACCAGGAACCAGAGAATATAGGCTGTCTTTATCCGTCAATTATATTACAGGGCCACTGACTGTTAGTGTTATTCAGAGAATGGAGGTGAAATGTGTAGTGTCTTAGCAGCCAGGAGGGGAATGGCTAAGAGAGGAGTGTCTTAGTAGCCAGGAGGGGAATGGCTAAGAGAGGAGTATGGCTAAGAGAGGAGTGTCTTAGTAGCCAGGAGGGGTTTGGCTAAGAGAGGAGTGTCTTAATAGCCAGGAGGGGTTGGCTAAGAGAGGAGTGTCTTAGTAGCCAGGAGGGGATTGGCTAAGAGAGGAGTGTCTTAGTAGCCAGGAGGGGATTGGCTAAGAGAGGAGTGTCTTAGTAGCCAGGAGGGGTTTGGCTAAGAGAGGAGTGTCTTAGTAGCCAGGAGGGGAATGGCTAAGAGAGGAGATGGAGATCTATTAATAGAAGAACAGGAGAAACAGAGAAGTGGTATTGAATGTGTCTGACAGGGGAGAGAGAGAGAGAGAGAAATAAATAGGATGGAGAGAGAGAGAGACAGAGTGATGGGGCTGGAGAGAGAGAGAGAGACAGAGTGATGGGGATGGAGAGAGAGAGAGAGACAGAGTGATGGGGATGGAGAGAGAGAGAGAGACAGTGTGATGGGGATGGAGAGAGAGAGTGATGGGGATGAGAGAGAGAGAGACAGAGTGATGGGGATGGAGAGAGAGAGAGACAGAGTGATGGGGATGGAGAGAGAGAGAGACAGAGTGATGGGAATGGAGAGAGAGAGAGAGACAGAGTGATGGGGATGGAGAGAGAGAGACAGAGTGATGGGGATGAGAGAGAGACAGAGTGATGGGGATGGAGAGAGAGAGACAGAGTGATGGGGATGGAGAGAGAGAGAGAGTGATGGGGATGGAGAGAGAGAGTGATGGGGATGGAGAGAGAGTGATGGGGATGGAGAGAGAGTGATGGGGATGGAGAGAGAGTGATGGGGATGGAGAGAGAGAGTGATGGGGATGGAGAGAGAGTGATGGGGATGGAGATGGAGAGAGAGACAGAGTGATGGGGATGGAGAGTGAGACAGAGTGATGGGGATGGAGAGAGAGAGAGTGAGACAGAGTGATGGGGATGGAGAGAGAGAGAGAGTGAGACAGAGTGACGGGGATGGAGAGAGAGAGAGAGAGAGAGAGAGGGATGGAGAGAGAGAGAGACAGAGTGATGGGGATGGAGAGAGAGAGTGATGGGGATGGAGCGAGAGAGAGACAGAGTGATGGGGATGGAGAGAGAGAGAGAGAGTGATGGGGATGGAGAGAGAGAATGATGGGGATGGAGAGAGAGAGTGATGGGGATGGAGAGAGAGAGAGACAGAGTGATGGTGATGGACCATTTAACCATTTGTACATTGTTAAAACACTGTATATATATATATATATAATATGACATTTGTAATGTCTTTACTGTTTTGAAACTTCTGTATGTGTAATGTTTACTGTTAATTTTTGTTGTTTTTCACTTCATATATTCACTTTGTATGTTGTCTACCTCACTTGCTTTGGCAATGTTAACACATGTTTCCCATGCCAATAAAGCCCTTGAATTGAATTGAATTGAATTGAGAGAGAGTGATCGGGATGGAGAGAGAGAGACAGAGTGATGGGGATGGAGAGAGAGTGATGGGGATGGAGAGAGAGAGAGTGATGGGAATGGAGAGAGAGAGAGAGACAGAGTGATGGGATGGAGAGAGAGAGACAGAGTGATGGGGATGGAGAGAGAGAGAGACAGAGTGATGGGGGTGGAGAGAGAGAGAGACAGTGTGATGGGGTGAGAGAGAGAGAGACAGAGTGATGGGGATGGAGAGAGAGAGAGACAGAGTGATGGGGGTGGGGATGGAGAGAGACAGTGATGGGGGGATGGAGAGAGACAGAGTGATGGGGTGGAGAGAGAGAGACAGCGTGATGGGGGTGGAGAGAGAGACAGAGTGATGGGGGGGAGAGAGAGTGATGGGGAGGGAGAGAGAGAGTGATTTGATGGGAGGAGTGATGGGGATGGAGAGAGACAGAGTGATGGGGCTGGAGAGAGACAGAGTGATGGGGGTGGAGAGAGAGAGAGAGAGTGATGGGGTGGAGAGAGAGACAGAGTGATGGGGGTGGAGAGAGAGAGAGACAGAGTGATGGGGATGGAGAGAGAGAGAGACAGAGTGATGGGGGGAGAGAGAGAGAGAGACAGAGTGATGGGGATGGAGAGAGAGAGAATGATGGGGATGGGAGAGAGAGAGAGAGTGATGGGGATGGGGATGGAGAGAGAGTGATGGGGGATGGGAGAGTGATGGGGATGGAGAGAGAGTGATGGGGATGGAGAGAGAGAGTGATGGGGATGGGAGAGAGAGACAGAGTGATGAGGATGGAGAGAGAGAGAGACAAAGTGATGGGGATGGAGAGAGAGAGAGACAGAGTGATGGGGATGGAGAGAGAGAGTGATTGGGATGAGAGAGAGAGTGATGGGGATGGAGAGAGAGAGAGTGATGGGGATGGAGAGAGAGAGAGAGAGACAGAGTGATGGGGTGGAGAGAGAGAGAGACAGAGTGATGGGGTGGGAGAGAGAGAGACAGAGTGATGGGGTGGAGAGAGAGACAGCGTGATGGGGTGGAGAGAGAGAGAGAGACAGAGTGATGGGATGGGAGAGAGAGTGATGGGGAGAGAGAGAGTGATGGGGATGGAGAGAGAGAGAGTGATTTGGATGGAGAGAGTGATGGGGATGGAGAGAGAGAGTGATGGGGATGGAGAGAGAGAGAGACAGAGTGATGGGGATGGAGAGTGACAGAGTGATGGGGCTGGAGAGAGACAGAGTGATGGGGATGGAGAGAGAGAGACAGAGTGATGGGGATGGAGAGAGACAGAGTGATGGGGCTGGAGAGAGACAGAGTGATGGGGATGGAGAGAGAGAGAGTGATGGGGATGGAGAGAGAGAGAGTGATGGGGATGGAGAGAGAGAGAGTGATGGGAATGGAGAGAGAGTGATGGGGATGGAGAGACAGAGTGATGGGGATGGAGAGAGAGAGACAGAGTGATGGGGATGGAGAGAGAGAGAGACAGAGTGATGGGGATGGAGAGAGAGAGTGATTTGGATGGAGAGAGAGAGTGATGGGGATGGAGAGAGAGAGTGATGGGGATGGAGAGAGAGAGACAGAGTGATGGGGATGGAGAGAGAGAGAGACAGAGTGATGGGGATGGAGAGAGACAGAGTGATGGGGCTGGAGAGAGACAGTGTGATGGGGATGGAGAGAGAGAGACAGAGTGATGGGGCTGGAGAGAGACAGAGTGATGGGGCTGAGAGAGACAGAGTGATGGGGATGGAGAGAGAGAGACAGAGTGATGGGGATGGAGAGAGAGAGAGACAGAGTGATGGGGATGGAGAGAGAGAGAAAGACAGAGTGATGGGGATGGAGAGAGAGAGAGACAGAGTGATGGGGATGGAGAGAGAGAGAGACAGAGTGATGGGGATGGAGAGAGAGAGCCAGAGTGTGATGGGGGAGAGAGAGAGACAGAGTGATGGGGATGAGAGAGAGACAGAGTGATGGGGATGGTGGAGAGAGACAGAGGATGGGGATGGAGAGAGAGAGAGACAGAGTGATGGGGATGGAGAGACAGAGTGATGGGGATGGAGAGAGAGAGATGGGATGGGGATGGAGAGAGAGAGACAGAGTGATGGGGATGGAGAGAGAGAGAGACAGAGTGATGGGGAGGGAGAGAGAGAGAGACAGAGTGATGGGGATGATGGGGAGAGAGAGAGACATGGGGATGAGAGAGAGAGTGATGGGGGAGAGGAGAGAGACAGAGAGTGATGGGGCTGAGAGAGACAGAGTGATGGGGATGGAGAGGAGAGTGATGGGGATGGAGAGAGAGAGAGACAGAGTGATGGGGATGGAGAGAGAGAGTGATTTGGATGGAGACAGAGTGATGGGGATGGAGAGAGAGAGTGATGGGGATGGAGAGAGAGAGACAGAGTGATGGGGATGGAGAGAGAGAGAGACAGAGTGATGGGGATGGAGAGAGACAGAGTGATGGGGCTGAGAGAGACAGTGATGGGGATGGAGAGAGAGAGACAGAGTGATGGGGATGGAGAGAGAGAGAAAGACAGAGTGATGGGGATGGAGAGAGAGAGACAGAGTGAGGGGATGGAGAGAGAGAGAGACAGGATGGGGATGGAGAGAGAGAGAGACAGAGTGATGGGGAGGGAGAGAGAGAGACAGAGTGATGGGGATGGAGAGAGAGAGAGAGACAGAGTGATGGGGATGGAGAGAGACAGAGTGATGGGGGGAGAGAGAGAGAGACAGAGTGATGGGGATGGAGAGAGAGAGAGACAGAGTGATGGGGATGGGGAGAGGAGAGAGAGACAGAGTGATGGGGATGGAGAGAGAGAGACAGAGTGATGGGGATGGAGAGAGAGAGAGACAGAGTGATGGGGATGAGAGAGAGAGAGAGAGACAGAGTGATGGGGATGGGGAGAGAGAGAGACAGAGTGATGGGGTTGGAGAGAGAGAGAGACAGAGTGATGGGGATGGAGAGAGAGATGGGGCTGGACAGAGTGATGGGGATGGGAGGAGAGTGATGGGGATGGAGAGAGAGAGAGACAGAGTGATGGGGATGGAGAGAGAGAGTGATGGGGATGGAGAGAGAGAGTGATGGGGATGGAGAGACAGAGTGATGGGGATGGAGAGAGAGAGTGATGGGGATGGAGAGACAGAGTGATGGGGATGGAGAGAGAGAGACAGAGTGATGGGGATGGAGAGAGAGAGAGAGAGACAGAGTGATGGGGATGGAGAGAGAGAGATGGAGACAGAGTGATGGGGATGGAGAGAGAGACAGAGTGATGGGGATGGAGAGAGAGAGACAGAGTGATGGGGATGGAGAGAGAGAGAGACAGAGTGATGGGGATGGAGAGAGACAGAGTGATGGGGATGGAGAGAGACAGAGTGATGGGGATGGAGAGAGAGAGAGTGATGGGGATGGAGACAGAGTGATGGGGATGGAGAGAGAGAGACAGAGTGATGGGGATGGAGAGAGAGACAGAGTGATGGGGATGGAGAGAGAGAGACAGAGTGATGGGGATGGAGAGAGAGAGAGAGTGATGGGGATGGAGAGAGAGAGGATGAGGATGGGGATGGAGAGAGAGAGACATGATGGGGATGAGAGAGAGAGAGAGACAGAGGATGGGGATGGAGAGAGAGAGACAGAGTGATGGGGATGGAGAGAGAGAGAGACAGAGTGATGGGGATGGAGAGAGAGAGAGAGAGAGACAGAGTGGAGAGAGAGAGACAGAGTGATGGGGATGGAGAGAGACAGAGTGATGGAGGGGGGATGGATGGAGAGAGAGACAGAGTGATGGGGATGATGGGGATGGAGAGAGAGAGAGACAGAGTGATGGGGATGAGAGAGAGAGTGTGATGGGGGGATGGAGAGAGAGTGATGGGGATGATGGGGATGAGAGAGAGAGACAGAGTGATGGGGATGGAGAGAGAGAGAGAGACAGAGTGATGGGGATGAGAGAGAGAGAGAGACAGAGTGATGGGGATGGAGAGAGACAGAGTGATGGGGATGGAGAGAGACAGAGTGATGGGGATGGAGAGAGAGAGAGAGAGACAGAGTGATGGGGATGGAGAGAGAGAGAGACAGAGTGATGGGGGGGATGAGAGAGAGAGAGAGACAGAGTGATGGGGATGGAGAGAGACAGAGTGATGGGGGGGATGGAGAGAGAGAGACAGAGTGATGGGGATGGAGAGAGAGAGACAGAGTGATGGGGTGATGGGGATGGGATGGAGAGAGAGAGACAGAGTGATGGGGATGGAGAGAGAGAGAGTGATGGGGACAGAGTGATGGGGATGAGAGAGAGAGACAGAGTGATGGGGATGGAGAGAGAGAGACAGAGTGATGGGGATGGAGAGAGAGAGAGACAGAGTGATGGGGGGGATGGAGAGAGAGAGAGTGATGGGGATGGAGAGAGAGAGAGTGATGGGGATGGAGAGAGAGAAAGACAGAGTGATGGAGTGCTGGGGATGAGAGAGAGACAGAGTGATGGGGATGTGATGGGGATGGAGAGAGAGACAGAGTGATGGGGATGGAGAGAGACAGAGTGATGGGGATGGAGAGAGAGAGAGAGTGATGGGGATGGAGAGAGAGAGAGTGAGAATGATGGGGATGGGAGAGAGAGAGAGACAGAGTGATGGGGATGGAGAGAGAGAGAGACAGAGTGATGGGGGGGGAGAGAGAGAGAGACAGTGATGGGGGGAGAGAGAGAGAGAGACAGAGTGATGGGGTGGAGAGAGAGAGAGACAGAGTGATGGGGGTGGAGAGAGAGAGAGACAGTGTGATGGGGTGGAGAGAGAGAGAGACAGGTGATGGGGGGAGAGAGAGAGACAGATGGGGGTGATGGGGATGGAGAGAGAGAGTGATGGGGAGGAGAGAGAGAGTGATTTGGATGGAGAGAGAGTGATGGGGATGGAGAGAGACAGAGTGATGGGGATGGAGAGAGAGAGAGACAGGGGATGGGGGAGAGAGAGAGTGATGGGGTGGAGAGAGAGAGACAGAGTGATGGGGGTGGAGAGAGAGAGAGACAGAGTGATGGGGTGGAGAGAGAGAGAGAGACAGAGTGATGGGGTGGAGAGAGAGAGACAGAGTGATGGGGTGGAGAGAGAGACAGAATGATGGGGAGAGAGAGAGAGTGATGGGGATGGAGAGAGAGAGATGGGGATGGAGAGAGAGAGTGATGGGGATGGAGAGAGAGTGATGGGAGATGGAGAGAGAGTGATGGGGATGGAGAGAGAGAGTGATGGGGAGAGAGAGAGACAGAGTGATGAGGATGGAGAGAGAGAGACAAAGTGATGGGGATGGAGAGAGAGAGAGACAGAGTGATGGGGATGGAGAGAGAGAGTGATTGGGATGGAGAGAGAGATGATGGAGATGGAGAGATGGAGAGAGTGATGGGGATGAGAGAGAGAGAGAGACAGAGTGATGGGGTGGAGAGAGAGAGAGACAGAGTGATGGGGTGAGAGAGAGAGACAGAGTGATGGGGGTGGAGAGAGAGACAGAGTGATGGGGTGGAGAGAGAGAGAGACAGAGTGATGGGATGGGAGAGAGTGATGGGGATGGAGAGACAGAGTGATGGGGATGGAGAGAGAGAGAGTGTGATGGAGAGGATGGGGATGGAGAGAGAGAGTGAGAGAGAGAGAGAGAGACAGAGTGATGGGGATGGAGGACAGAGTGATGGGGCTGGAGAGAGACAGAGTGATGGGGATGGAGAGAGAGAGAGACAGAGTGATGGGGATGGAGAGAGACAGAGTGATGGGGCTGGAGAGAGACAGAGTGATGGGGATGGAGAGAGAGAGAGTGATGGGGATGGAGAGAGAGAGAGTGATGGGGATGGAGAGAGAGAGAGTGATGGGGATGGAGAGAGAGTGATGGGGATGGAGAGACAGAGTGATGGGGATGGAGAGAGAGAGACAGAGTGATGGGGATGGAGAGAGAGAGAGACAGAGTGATGGGGATGGAGAGAGAGAGTGATTTGGATGGAGAGAGAGTGATGGGGATGGAGAGAGAGAGTGATGGGGATGGAGAGAGAGAGACAGAGTGATGGGGATGGAGAGAGAGAGAGACAGAGTGATGGGGATGGAGAGAGACAGAGTGAGAGAGAGACAGTGTGATGGGGATGGAGAGAGAGAGACAGAGTGATGGGGCTGGAGAGAGACAGAGTGATGGGGCTGGAGAGAGACAGAGTGATGGGGATGGAGAGAGAGAGACAGAGTGATGGGGATGGAGAGAGAGAGAGACAGAGTGATGGGGATGGAGAGAGAAAGACAGAGTGATGGGGATGGGAGAGAGAGAGACAGAGTGATGGGGATGAGAGAGAGAGAGACAGAGTGATGGGGAGGGGAGAGAGAGAGAGCCAGAGTGATGGGGATGGAGAGAGACAGAGTGATGGGGATGGAGAGAGAGAGAGAGACAGGGGATGGGGATGGAGAGAGAGACAGAGTGATGGGGATGGAGAGAGAGAGAGACAGAGTGATGGGGAGGGGAGAGAGAGACAGAGTGATGGGGATGGAGAGAGAGAGAAAGACAGAGTGATGGGGATGGGAGAGAGAGAGACAGAGTGATGGGGATGGAGAGAGAGAGACAGAGTGATGGGGATGGAGAGAGAGAGACAGAGTGATGGGGTTGGAGAGACAGAGTGATGGGGATGGAGAGAGAGTGATGGGGATGGAGAGAGAGAGTGATGGGGATGAGAGAGAGAGTGATGGGGACAGAGAGAGTGATGGTGATGGAGAGAGAGAGAGACAGAGTGATGGGGATGGAGAGAGAGAGTGATGGGGATGGGAGAGAGAGAGACAGAGTGATGGGGATGGAGAGAGAGAGTGATTTGGATGGAGAGAAGTGATGGGGATGGAAGAGAGAGTGATGGGGATGGAGAGAGAGAGACAGAGTGATGGGGATGGAGAGAGAGAGAGACAGAGTGATGGGGATGGAGAGAGACAGAGTGATGGGGCTGGAGAGAGACAGTGTGATGGGGATGGAGAGAGAGAGACAGAGTGATGGGGATGGAGAGAGAGAGAAAGACAGAGTGATGGGGATGGAGAGAAGAGAGACAGAGTGATGGGGATGGAGAGAGAGAGAGACAGAGTAATGGGGAGGGAGAGAGAGAGAGACAGAGTGATGGGGAAAGAGAGACAGAGTGATGGGGATGGAGAGAGAGAGAGAGACAGAGTGATGGGGATGGAGAGAGAGAGACAGAGAGACAGATGATGGGGATGAGAGAGAGAGAGAGACAGAGTGATGGGGATGGAGAGAGAGAGAGACAGAGTGATGGGGATGGAGAGAGAGAGAGAGAGAGACAGAGTGATGGGGATGGGTGAGAGAGAGACAGAGTGATGGGGTTGGAGAGAGAGAGAGAGACAGAGTGATGGGGATGGAGAGAGAGAGAGAGAGAGACAGAGTGATGGGGATGGAGAGAGAGAGAGACAGAGTGATGGGGTTGGGAGAGAGAGAGACAGAGTGATGGGGATGGAGAGACAGAGTGATGGGGCTGGAGAGAGAGAGTGATGGGGATGGAGAGAGAGTGATGGGGATGGAGAGAGAGAGACAGAGTGATGGGGATGGAGAGAGAGAGTGATGGGGATGGAGAGAGAGAGTGATGGGGATGGAGAGAGAGAGTGATGGGGATGGAGAGAGAGAGTGATGGGGATGGAGAGACAGAGTGATGGGGATGGAGAGAGAGAGACAGAGTGATGGGGATGGAGAGAGAGAGAGAGAGACAGAGTGATGGGGATGGAGAGAGAGAGTGATTTGGATGGAGAGAGAGTGATGGGGATGGAGAGAGAGAGACAGAGTGATGGGGATGGAGAGAGAGAGACAGAGTGATGGGGATGGAGAGAGAGAGAGACAGAGTGATGGGGATGGAAGCAGACAGAGTGATGGGGATGGAGAGAGACAGAGTGATGGGGCTGGAGAGAGAGAGAAAAAGTGATGGGGATGGAGAGAGAGAGAGAGACAGTGTGATGGGGATGGAGAGAGAGAGAGACAGAGTGATGGGGATGAGAGAGAGAGAGAGACAGAGTGATGGGGATGGAGAGAGAGAGAGACTGATGGGGTTGGAGAGAGAGAGAGACAGAGTGATGGGGATGAGAGAGAGAGTGATGGGGATGGAGAGAGAGTGATGGGGATGGAGAGAGAGAGAGAGACAGAGTGATGGGGATGGAGAGATAGAGTGAGACATAGTCATGGGGATGGAGAGAGAGAGTGAGACAGAGTGATGGGGATGGAGAGAGAGAGTGAGACAAGAGTGATGGGGATGGAGAGAGAGAGAGAGAGACTGATGGGGATGGAGAGAGAGAGAGAGAGAGACAGAGTGATGGGGTTGGAGAGAGACAGAGTGATGAGAGAGAGAGTGATGGGGATGGAGAGAGAGAGTGATGGGGATGGAGAGAGAGACAGAGAGAGAGTGATGGGGATGGAGAGAGAGAATGATGGGGATGGAGAGAGAGAGTGATGGGGATGGAGAGAGAGAGAGAGTGATGGGGATGGAGAGAGAGAGACAGAGTGATGGGGATGGAGAGAGAGAGAGACAGAGTGATGGGGTGGAGAGAGAGAGAGAGAGAGAGACAGTGTGATGGGGTGAGAGAGAGAGAGACAGAGTGATGGGGTGGAGAGAGAGAGAGACAGAGTGATGGGGTGAAGAGAGAGAGACAGAGTGATGGGGCTGGAGAGAGAGAGAGAGACAGAGTGATGGGGCTGAGAGAGAGAGAGAGACAGAGTGATGGGGATGGAGAGAGAGAGAGAGAGAGAGAGAGTGATGGGGTTGGGAGAGAGAGTGATGGGGAGAGAGAAAGACAGAGTGATGTAATGGAGAGAGAGAGTGATGGGGATGGAGAGAGAGAGAGTGATGGGTATGGAGAGAGAGAGTGATGGGTGATGAGAGAGAGAGAGAGAGAGAGATGGGGGTGGAGAGAGAGACAGAGTGATGGGGATGGAGAGAGAGAGAGAGACAGAGTGATGGGGATGGAGAGAGAGAGAGAGACAGAGTGATGGGGATGGAGAGAGCGAGAGACAGAGTGATGGGGTGGAGAGCGAGAGAGAGACAGAGCGAGCCAGAGTGATGGGGATGGAGAGAGAGAGACAGAGTGATGGGGATGGAGAGAGAGAGACAGAGTGATGGGGATGGAGAGAGAGAGAGAGTGCTGGGGATGGAGAGAGAGAGTGATGGGGATGGAGAGAGAGAGAGATGATGGGGATGGAGAGAGAGAGACAGAGTGATGGGGATGGAGAGAGAGAGAGAGTGCTGGGGATGGAGAGAGAGAAAGACAGAGTGATGGGGGTGGAGAGAGAGATACAGAGTGATGGGGATGGAGATAGAGAGAGAGAGAGAGTGATGGGGATGGAGAGAGCGAGAGACAGAGTGATGGGGATGGGGAGAGCGAGAGACAGAGTGATGGGGATGGAGAGAGCGAGAGACAGAGTGTTGGGGGTGGAGAGAGAGACAGAGTGATGGGGGTGGAGAGAGAGAGACAGAGTGATGGGGATGGAGACAGACAGAGAGAGAGAGACAGAGTGATGGGGATGGAGAGAGAGAGAGAGTGATGGGGATGGAGAGAGAGAGTGATGGGGATGGAGAGAGAGAGTGATGGGGATGGAGAGAGAGAGACAGGGTGATGGGGATGGAGAGAGATTTCAACATACCAATTAGGATCTGACTAAAAATACTTGAATCAGTCATAGAGCCCATTGCCCTTTATGGTTGTGAGGTCTGGGGTCCGCTCACCAACCAAGACTTCACAAAATGGGACAAACACCAAATTGAGACTCTGCACACAGAATTCTGCAAAAATATCCTCCGTGTACAACGTAGAACACCAAATAAATGCATTAAATTATCAAAATCCAGAAAAGAGCTGTTAAATTCTACAACCACCTAAAAGGAAGCGATTCACAAACCTTCCATAACAAAGCCATCACCTACAGAGAGATGAACCTGGAGAAGAGTCCCCTAAGCAAGCTGGTCCTGGGGCTCTGTTCACAAACACAAACACACACTACAGAGCCCCAGGACAGCAGCACAATTAGACCCAACCAAATCATGAGGAAACAAAAAGATAACTACTTAACACATTGGAAAGAATTAACAAAAAAACAGAGCAAACTAGAATGCTATTTGGCCCTACACAGAGAGTACACAGCGGCAGAATACCTGACCACTGTGACTGACCCAAAATTAAGGAAAGCCCTGACTATGTACAGACTCAGTGAGCATAGCCTTGCTATTGAGAAAGGCCGCCGTAGGCAGACATGGCTCTCAAGAGAAGACAGGCTATGTGCTCACTGCCCACAAAATGAGGTGGAAACTGAGCTGCACTTCCTAACCTCCTGCCCAATGTATGACCATATTAGAGAGACATATTTCCCTCAGATTACACAGATCCACAAAGAATTTGAAAACAAATCCAATTTTGAAAAACTCCCATATCTACTGGGTGAAATTCCACAGTGTGCCATCACAGCAGCAAGATTTGTGACCTGTTGCCACGAGAAAAGGGCAACCAGTGAAGAACAAACACCATTGTAAATACAACCCATATTTATGCTTATTTATTTTATCTTGTGTCCTTTAGCCATTTGTACATTGTTAGAACACTGTATATATATATAATATGACATTTGTAATGTCTTTACTGTTTTGAAACTTCTGTATGTGTAATGTTTACTGTTAATTTTAGTTGTTTTTCACTTTATATATTCACTTTGTATGTTGTCTACCTCACTTGCTTTGGCAATGTTAACACATGTTTCCCATGCCAATAAAGCCCTTGAATTGAATTGAATTGAATTGAGAGAGAGATAGAGTGATGGGATGGAGAGAGAGTGATGGGGATGGAGAGAGAGAGTGATGGGTATAGAGAGAGACAGAGTGATGGGGATGGAGAGAGAGAGTGATGGGATGGAGAGAGAGAGACAGAGTGATGGGGATGGAGAGAGAGAGAGACAGAGTGATGGGGATGGGAGAGAGAGAGACAGAGTGATGGGGGGGTGGAGAGAGTGATGAGAGACAGAGTGATGGGGGTGGAGAGAGAGAGAGACAGAGTGATGGGGATGGAGAGAGAGAGAGACAGAGTGATGGGGCTGGAGAGAGACAGAGTGATGGGGCTGGAGAGAGAGAGAGACAGAGTGATGGGGATGGAGAGAGAGAGACAGAGTGATGGGGATGGGAGAGAGAGAGAGAGAGACAGAGTGATGGGGATGGAGAGAGAGAGAGAGAGAGAGTGATGGGGATGGAGAGAGAGAGAGTGATGGGGATGGAGAGAGAGAGACAGAATGATGGGGATGGAGAGAGAGAGTGATGGGGATGGAGAGAGAGAGACAGAATGATGGGGATGGAGAGAGAGAGAGAGAGTGATGGGGATGGAGAGAGAGAGAGACAGAGTGATGGGGATGGAGAGAGAGAGAGTGATGGGATGGAGAGAGAGTGATGGGGATGGAGAGAGAGAGTGATGGGTATGGAGAGAGAGAGAGACAGAGTGATGGGGATGGAGAGAGAGAGAGTGATGGGGATGGAGAGAGAGAGAGACAGAGTGATGGGGATGAGAGAGAGAGAGAGAGAGCGAGCCAGAGTGATGGGGATGGAGAGAGAGAGAGACAGAGTGATGGAGAGAGAAAGAGACAGAGTGATGGGGATGGACAGAAAGAGACAGAGTGATGGGGATGGACAGAGAGAGACAGAGTGATGGGGATGGACAGAGAGAGACAGAGTGATGGGGATGGAGAGAGAAAGAGACAGAGTGATGGGGATGGACAGAGAGAGACAGAGTGATGGGGATGGAGAGAGAAAGAGACAGAGTGATGGGGATGGACAGAGAGAGACAGAGTGATGGGGATGGACAGAGAGAGACAGAGTGATGGGGATGAACAGAGAGAGACAGAGTGATGGGGATGGAGAGAGAGAGAGAGAAATAAAGAGGTGGGAGTGAGAGAAGGAGAGAGTGAAAGAGAATGAGAGAGAGAGTGAAGGAGAGAGAAAGAGCTAGAAGGAATGTGGATATGCCAGAGAAAGAAAGAGGGGGAAGAGAGCGAAAAGTGGGGCTGTAGAGAAACACCCAGAGGTCAAAGGTCATTTGGAACACTGGAGCCACATCACATGACTGTCTCTGAGAAACAGAATTCTGACTCAGGCTGGCATATACACATCCACAATTTAGTATTTATTGAAGAATAAATTACCTTCAAATAACCCACAAATCTACCACGGATATTAAACAGCTTTTAGTGCCAATGTACAGGGCGTAGTATTGACAAGTAGGGCTCTACAGTATGGAGCCCAGGAGAGGAGTGGGAGAGGAGGGGAGAGGAGCCAGAGGTGCCAGAGAGGAGGAGAGGTGCCAGAGAGGAAAGGAAAGAAGAGGTGCCAGAGAGGGTCCCTCAAGGAGGTGCAGCTCTCAGTCATGTTTATCTCACAGAGGATGCCTCCTCTCCTTTTCATCCCGCTCTCCTCCTCCTCTTCACTGACAGCTCTATCCATCCCAGCCTCAGATCACTCTTTCTGCTCCATCATTAATCTGTCTGAGCTGCTGCCTGGGTCTCTCTGAGGGAACACAAGTTATTTGATGTTTTATTTAACACCTTCATGAGGATTTCCCTCTGATCTCTGCTAGACTCTCTCCCTCTCTCTCTTTTAGTTAGACTCATTCTCCCTCTCTCTCCCTCTCTCTCTTTTAGCTAGGCGCCTTCTCCCTCTCTCTCTTTTAGTTAGACTCATTCTCCCTCTCTCTCCCTCTCTCTCTTTTAGCTAGGCGCCTTCTCCCTCTCTCTCTTTTAGTTAGACTCATTCTCCCTCTCTCTCCCTCTCTCTCTTTTAGCTAGGCGCCTTCTCCCTCTCTCTCTTTTGTTAGACTCATTCTCCCTCTCTCCCTCTCTCTCTTTTAGATAGACGCCTTCTCCCTCTCTCTCCCTCTCTCTCTTTTAGTTACTCATTCTCCCTCTCTCCTTCTCTCTTTTAGCTAGACGCCCTCTCTCTCTTTTAGTTAGACTCATTCTCCCTCTCTCCTTCTCTCTCTTCTAGCTAGACGCCCTATCTCTCTCTTTTAGTTGGACTCATTCTCCCTCTCCCTCTCTCTCTTTTAGCTAGGTGCCTTCTCCCTCTCTCTCTTTTAGTTAGACTCATTCTCCCTCTCTCTTTTAGTTATACTCATTCTCCCTCTCTTTTAGTTATACTCATTCTCCCTCTCTCTCCCTCTCTCTCTTTTAGCTAAACTCATTCTCCCTCTCTCCCTCTCTCTCTTTTAGCTAAACTCATTCTTCCTCTCTCTCTTTTAGCTAAACTCATTCTCCCTCTCTCTCCCTCTCTCTCTTTTAGCTAGGCGCCTTCTCCCTCTCTCTCCCTCTCTCTTTTAGCTAGACTCATTATCCCTCTCTCTTTTAGTTAGATGCCTTCTCCATCTCTCTCATTTAGTTAGACACCTTCTCCCTCTCCCTCTCTCTTTTAGTTAGACACCTTCTCCCTCTCTCCCTCTCTTTTAGTTAGACACCTTCTCCCTCTCTCCCTCTCTTTTAGTTAGACACCTTCTCCCTCTCTCCCTCTCTTTTAGTGAGACACCTTCTCCCCTCTTTTAGTTAGACACCTTCTCCCTCTCTCCCTCTCTTTTAGTGAGACACCTTCTCCCTCTCCCTCTCTTTTAGTGAGACACCTTCTCCCTCTCTTTTAGTTAGACACCTTCTCCCTCTCTTTTAGTTAGACACCTTCTCCCTCTCTTTTAGTTAGACACCTTCTCCCTCTCTCTCTCTTTTAGTTAGACACCTTCTCCCCTCTCTTTTAGTTAGACACCTTCTCCCCCTCTCTCCCTCTCTTTTAGTAAGACACCTTCTCCCTCTCTTTTAGTTAGACACCTTCTCCCTCTCTCCCTCTCTCTTTTAGTAAGACACCTTCTCCCTCTCTCTTTTAGTTAGACACCTTCTCCCTCTCTCTTTTAGTTAGACACCTTCTCCCTCTCTCTCTCTCTTTTAGTTAGACACCTTCTCCCTCTCTTTTAGACACCTTCTCCCTCTCTCTCTTTTAGTTAGACACCTTCTCCCTCTCTCTTTTAGTTAGACACCTTCTCCCTCTCTCTTTTAGTTAGACACCTTCTCCCTCTCTCTCTCTCTTTTAGTTAGACACCTTCTCCCTCTCTCTTTTAGTTAGACACCTTCTCCCTCTCTCCCTCTCTCTTTTAGTTAGACACCTTCTCCCTCTCTCCCTCTCTTTTAGTAAGACACCTTCTCCCTCTCTCTTTTAGTTAGACACCTTCTCCCTCTCTCTTTTAGTTAGACACCTTCTCCCTCTCTCCCTCTCTCTTTTAGTAAGACACCTTCTCCCTCTCTCCCTCTCTCTTTTAGTTAGACACCTTCTCCCTCTCTCTTTTAGTTAGACACCTTCTCCCTCTCTCCCTCTCTCTTTTAGTTAGACACCTTCTCCCTCTCTCCCTCTCTCTTTTAGTTAGACACCTTCTCCCTCTCTCTTTTAGTAAGACACCTTCTCCCTCTCTCTTAGTTAGACACCTTCTCCCTCCTCTCTTTTAGTAAGACACCTTCTCCCTCTCTCTTTTAGTTAGACACCTTCTCCCTCTCTCCCTCTCTCTTTTAGTTAGACACCTTCTCCCTCTCTCTTTTAGTTAGACACCTTCTCTCCTCTCTCTTTTAGTTAGACACCTTCTCCCTCTCTCTTTTAGTAAGACACCTTCTCCCTCTCTCTTGTAGTTAGACACCTTCTCCCTCTCTCTTTTAGTTAGACACCTTCTCCCTCTCTCTTTTAGTTAGATGCCTTCTCCCTCTCTCCCTCTCTCTTTTAGTTAGATGCCTTCTCCCTCTCTCCCTCCCTCTCTTTTAGTTAGATGCCTTCTCCCTCTCTCTCAATTCAATTCAAAGGGCTTTATTGGTATGGGAAACATATGTGACCGAATGTAGCAACATTTGAAATTGTGTTTTTTACATTTGATAAAACTACAGACTCAGAGCTAGTAAATGGTACATCATACACTACAGTTGAGGAACAATGGGAAAGTAATTCTGCTTTGAAAGTTGATAAACTTGTAACCTCACTTTGAGAAATGGTCCTTATTTGAGAAATGGTCCTTGAGAAATGGTCCCTATTTTTGTCCCTCTCCACCTACTGGAGAGCTCCTCTTTGTCTAAACCCATTCGGCATCGCTCACACACTCTTAAGCCTTGGCCCCATCCATCTCTTTAAGGATTCACATGTGAGGATATGTGCTAAACATAATAAGACAGTGTAGTAAACAACCAAAGATTTCAAGACCAAAAGTGGTAAAGGTTGTAGTAGTTTACAGTAAGGAACAACTCTGGGTAAAACTAGTGCTTGGCCTGTATCCTAATATCACTTTGGTGTAGGTCATCTTGTTCTTCACATTACCATCTCTGGTAAACACACACTATATCAGATACAATCTAAGTTGATTTGTTGCAGACACAGGATACAGAAGCTGTTCCTGTTCCAGACACAGGATACAGAAGGTGTTCCTGTTTCATACACAGGATACAGAAGCTGTTCCTGTTCCAGACACAGGATACAGAAGGTGTTCCTGTTGCATACACAGGATACAGAAGGTGTTCCTGTTCCAGACACAGGATACAGAAGGTGTTCCCGTTGCATTACTCTGTATGCCATGGGCTCTCCAAGGATACCTGTTCCTGTTGCAGACACAGGATACAGAAGGTGTTCCTGTTGCAGACACAGGATACAGAAGGTGTTCCTGTTGCAGACACAGGATACAGAAGGTGTTCCTGTTGCAGACACAGGATACAGAAGGTGTTCCTGTTGCAGACACAGGATACAGAAGGTGTTCCTGTTGCAGACACAGGATACAGAAGGTGTTCCTGTTGCAGACACAGGATACAGAAGGTGTTCCTGTTGCAGACACAGGATACAGAAGGTGTTCCTGTTGCAGACACAGGATACAGAAGCTGTTCCTGTTGCAGACACAGGATACAGAAGCTGTTCCTGTTGCAGACACAGGATACAGAAGGTGTTCCTGTTGCAGACACAGGATACAGAAGCTGTTCCTGTTGCAGACACAGGATACAGAAGCTGTTCCTGTTGCAGACACAGGATACAGAAGCTGTTCCTGTTCCAGACACAGGATACAGAAGGTTTTCCTGTTGCATACACAGGATACAGAAGGTGTTCCTGTTGCAGACACAGGATACAGAAGGTGTAAACAGTACAGTGAAATGGTTACTGGCATGTTTTCATAGTAGCAATATCAAAAACAGAAAGTGTCCAGATGAAAATTGTATAAATATTAGATGATTCTTACCCAGACATACTGGTCTAAATTGATTGGTCATGTGAATGAAATGCTATAACCACACCCTTTAAAAAAATGTATAACCTTTATTTAACTAGGCAAGTCAGTTAAGAACAAATTCTTATTTACAATGACGGCCTAGGAGCAGTGGGTTAACTGCCTTGTTCAGGGGCAGAACAACAGATTTGTACTTTGTCAGCTTGGGGATTTGAACTTGCAACCTTTCGGATACTAGTCCAATACTTTAACCACTAGTTACCTACCCTGCCGCCCCTAGCCATATCTAGCTAAGTGGATGGGTCGCTATTGTCTAGACACATGTTCATGAAATACAATAGAGGGCCACAATCACACCCAGACACACCTGGCTAACTTGATGGGTCATGTAATCATCTGGCGTAGTAGAGTCTTTTGTTTAGACATCTAGCTAAACAATGAATAATATCAACTCATACTACTTCCAATACAAACATAGTCTTATTTTTCATGCTCTGAGAGTCCTTTAGGTGCCTTTTGGTAAACTCCAAGTGGGCTGTCATGTGCCTTTTACTGAGAAATGGCTACTGTCTGGCCACTCTACCAAAAAGGCCTGATTGGTGGAGTGCTGCAGAGATGGTTGTCCTTCTGGGAAGGTTCTCCCATCTCCACAGAGGTATTCTGAAGCTCTTAGGTAGGCCACCAAAAATCCTGAAATTTCCATCCTTACCTATAACATCTTCCGTCAAGATAGAACTGCCAAAGGGGGCGGAATTGCAATCTACTGCAGAGATAGCCTGCAGAGTACTGTCATACTATCCAGGTCTGTGCCCAAACAATTCAAGCTTCTACTTTTCAAAATCCACATTTCCAGAAGCAAGTCTCTCACTGTTGCCGCTTGTTATAGACCCCCTTCAGCCCCCAGCTGTGCCCTGGACACCATATGTGAATTGATTGCCCCCCATCTATTCTCAGAGTTCGTTCTGTTAGGTGACCTAAACTGGGATATGCTTAGCACCCCGGCCGTCCTACAATCTAAGCAAAATTCCCTCAATCTCACACACATTTAAGAAACCTACCAGGTACAACCTTAAATCCATAACCATGGGCACCCTCTTAGATATCATCCAGACCAACTTGCCATCTGCTGTCTTCAACCAGGATCTCAGCGATCACTGCCTCATTGCCTGCGTGCGTGATGGGTCCGTGGTCAAACGACCACCCCTCATTACTGTCAAACACTCCCTAAAACACTTCAGCAAGAAGAAGATGCCTGGTTGTTCTTTAAAAGTGCTTACCTTACCATCTTAAATAAGCCAATGCCACATTCAAAAAATGTTGAACTAAAAACAGATATAGCCCTTGGTTCACCCCAGAATTGACCAGCACAAAAACATCATGTGGTGTTCTGCATTAGCATCGAACACTCCCGCAATATGCAACTTTTCAGGGAAGACAGGAACAAATATACTCAGTCAGTTAGGAAAGCTAAGGCTAGCTTTTTCAAAACAGAAATGTGCATCACTAATTCCAAAATCTTTTGGGACACTGTAAAGTCCATGGAGAATAAGAGCACCACTGTTACGCACGCCTCTATGAAGAGGGAACGCAACACCCTGCTACAACTAAACTCTCTGTGAAGCGAAAAAGGTATGGACTGTAGGTGCGAGTAAAAAAATGACAACAAGCAGAATGTGGTACCGTTTACAAGGACTTTATTCCTTTACACGGTAATATGGGGAAAAGGGGCTGGACAGAACCAAAGCAAAGAAAGTAAATCTCAAAGCCCCCCCCCTCTCCTATCTTACCTGCCTACCCACTACTTACCTAATTTGGCACCACCTGGTGCCCTAACCAAAATACAAGGGGTGGTCCGCCCAGGTCTTACCTAGTGTGCCTAGAAAGCTAATATGCTACGGGTATATGTATGCCCGCGGGCCTCTTGCCTAAGCACTCCCTAGGTGCCTTCCCCTTCCCCCCTGGGAACAAATGAAACAGAATATTAAACAATTTCACAAACAAACTAAGAGACAAAGGACATCAAATAAGTTCTATCTGAGCAACAAACTCACAAAACATACCAACTCTCAGCAATGAACTCCCAGCAAAATCAACCTCTAGCAAAATCTCTCTCTAGCAAAATCTCTACAATGACCTCCCAGCAAATCTACCTCCAGCAAAATCCTCTACAAAAAAGAGTCTCCTGAACAGAACACTGGCTTTTATATAGCGTCTGAAGGAATGGGTAATTGGAGACAGCTGTGTCTTGACGAGGGGGCGGGGTCAGCTCTCCAATTAGCCCTGGAGTCGACCAATCAGCTGCTTGAGGGATTTCAGGAAGCCATTTCCTGAAATAAACACATGCAAATACACAAACTACAACACATAATCTGGGGAACGTAACAACCACCTCCCAGCTGCCCACTGCACTGAGGATAGGAAACTGTCACCACCGATAAATCTATGATAATCGATAATTGAAATAAGCATTTTTCTACGGCTGGCCATGCTTTCCACCTGGCTACCCTTGCCAACAGCTTAGCACCCCCTGCAGCAACTTGCCCAAGCCCCCCCTGCCTTCCCCTTCACCCAAATCCAGACAGCTGATGTTCTGAATTGCTGCTAAATCGGGATCCCTACAAGTCAGCAAGGCTAGACAATCGTGACCCTCTCTTTCTAAAATGATCCCTATTACTAGCCTGTTTAACCTCTCTTTTGTATCATCTGAGAACCCTAAAGATTGGAAAGCTGCTGCGGTCATCCCTCTCTTCAAAGGGGGTGACACTCTAAACCCAAACTGTTACAGATCTATATCCATCCTGCCCTGCCCTGCCTCTAGACCCAAACTGTTACAGATCTATATCCATCCTGCCCTGCCCTGCCTCTAGACCCAAACTGTTACAGATCTATATCCATCCTGCCCTGCCCTGCCTCTAGACCCAAACTGTTACAGACCTATATCCATCCTGCCCTGCCTTTCTAAAGTCTTTGAAAGCCATGTTAACAAACAGATCACTGACCATTTCTAATCTCACCATACCTTCTCTGCTACGCAATCTGTTTTCCGAGCTGGTCATGGGTGCACCTCAGCCACGCTCAAGGTACTAAACGATATCATAACCGCTATTGATAAAAGACAGTACTGTGCAGCTGTTTTTATCGACCTGGCCAAGGCTTTCGACTCTGTCAATCAGCACATTCTTATCAGCAGACTCAATAGCCTTAGTTCCTCAAATGACTGCCTTGCCTGGTTCACCAACTACTTCTCAGATAGAGTTCAGTGTGTCAAATCGGAGGGCATGTTGTCAGGACCTCTGGCAGTCTCTATGGGGCTACCACAGGGTTCAATTCTCAGGCCGACTCTTTTCTCTGTATATATCAATGATGTCGCTCTTGCTACTGGTGATTCTCTGATCCACCTCTATGCAGACAACACCATTCTGCATACTTCTAGCCCTTCTTTGGACACTGTGTTAACAAACCTCCAAAGGCCTGCTTTTAAATGCTAGTAAAACTAAATGCATGCTCTTCAACCCATTCGTCACCAAACCCAGTGGCTCCAGGTCATCTATAAATCTTTGCTAGGTAAAGCCCTGCCTTATCTCAGCTCACTGGTCACCATAGCAACACCCATCCGTAGCACTCGCTCCGGCAGGTATATTTCAATGGTCATCCCCAAAGCCAACACTTCCTTAGGTCGTATTTCCTTACAGTTCTCTGCTGCCAATGACTGGAACGAATTGCAAAAATCACTGAAGCTGGAGTCTTAAATCTCCCTCACTAACTTTAAGCATCAGCTGTCAGAGCAGCTTACCGATCACTGTACCTATACACAGCCAATCTGTAAATAGCACACCCAACTACCTCATCCACATATTTATTATTTATCCTCTTGCTCTTTTGCACCCCAGTATCTCTACTTGCACATCATCATCTGCACATCTAACACTTCAGTGTTAATGCTAAATTGTAATTATTTCACCTCTATGGCCTATTATTGCCTTATCTCCCTACTCTTCCTCTGCCTTATCTCCCTACATTTGCACACATTCTTAACTGGCCTACCTGGTTAAATAAAGGGAACTTGTTCTCAACTGGCCCACCTGGTTAAATAAAGGGAACTTGTTCTCAACTGGCCCACCTGGTTAAATAAAGGGAACTTGTTCTCAACTGGCCTACCTGGTTAAATAAAGGGAACTTGTTTTCAACTGGCCTACCTGGTTAAATAAAGGGAACTTGTTCTCAACTGGCCTACCTGGTTAAATAAAGGGAACTTGTTCTCAACTGGCCTACCTGGTTAAATAAGGATCTTCAATGCTGCAGAAATGTTTTGTTACCCTTCACCAGATCCTCGACACAATCTACGGACAATTCCTTTGACCTCATGGCTTGGTTTTTACTCTGACATGGACTGTCAACTATGAGACCTTATATAGACAGGTGTGTGGCTTTCCAAATCATGTCCAGTAAATTGAATATACCACAGGAATATACCACAGAATTAGGATTTTAAAAATTAGGTTTTTTATTATGGGATGTCGCCTAACAGATATAGGAGTTAATCAATGTTTCATTTGTTTTCAAATTCTTTGTGAGTCGGTGTGGAAACATGTCTCTAGTGTGGTCATACATTTGGCAGGAGGTTAGGAAGTGTAGTTCAGTTTCCACCTCATTTTGTGGGCAGTGAGCACAGAGCCTGTCTTCTCTTGAGAGCCAGGTCTGCCTACGTCGGCCTTTCTCAATAGCAAGGCTATGAGTCTGTACATAGTCAAAGTTGGGTCAGTCACAGTGGCCACTGTGTACTCTCTGTTTAGGGCCAAATAGCATTCTAGTTTGTTCTGTTTGTTTTGTTAATTCTTTCCAATCTTTTTGTTTTCTCATGATTTGGTTGGGTCTAAATGTGCTGCTGTCCTGGGGCTCTGTGGGGTCTGTTTGTGTTTGTGAACAGAGCCCCAGGACCAGCTTGCTTAGGGTACTCTTCTCCAGGTTCATCTCTCTTTAGGTGAGGGCTCTGTGGGGTCTGTTTGTGTTTGTGAACAGAGCCCCAGGACCAGCTTGCTTAGGGGACTCTTCTCCAGGTTTGTCTCTCTGTAGGTGGGGGCTTTGTTGTAGAATTTAACAGCGCTTTTCTGGATTTTGAAAAATAGCGGGTATCGATCTAATTCTGTTCTGCATGCATTATTTGGGGTTTTACGTTGTACACAGAGTATATTTTTGCAGGATTCAATTTGGTGTTTGTCCCATTTACTGAATTCTTGGTTGATGAGCGGAACCAGACCTCACAACCATCAAGGGCAATGGGCCCTTATAACGGGGCATGTTGTTGTTGTTGTTGCCAGATCCTAATTGGTATGTTGAGTTTTATGTTCCTTTTGATGGCATAGAATGCCCTTCTTGCCTTGTCTCTTAGCTCGTTCACAGCTTTGTGGAAGTTACCCGTGGCTGAGGTATGTATTGTTTTTTGTGTGCTCTAGGCCATCGGTGTCTAGATGGAATTTATTTTTGTGGTCCTGGCAACTGGACCTTTTTTGGAACACCATTATTTTTGTCTTACTGAGATTTACTGTCAGGGCCCAGGTCGGTGCAGAAGATCTAGGTCCTGCTGTAGGCCCTCCTTGGTTGGGGACAGAAGCACCAGATCATCAGCAAACAGTAGACATTTGACTTCTGATTCTAGTAGGGTGAGGCCGGGTGCTGCAGACTGTTCTAGTGCCCTGGCCAATTTGTTGATATATTTGTTGAAGAGAGTGGGGCTTAAGAGTTTGAGTCTAGCCAATTTGAATTTGTAGTCTGTATATTTTATTATTTCATTGAGGATGCCATCAACACCACAAGCCTTTTTGGGTTGGAGGTTTTGTATTTTCAATGTAATTAGACAATCCAGTGGGTTCTGGTAGTCTTTAATCGTTGATTCTAAGATCTGTATTTGATCATGTATATGTTTTTGCTGTTTGTTCTTTGTTATAGAGTCATAAAGACTAGAGAAGTGATTTATCCACACATCTCCATTTTGGATAGATAATTCTTTGTGTTTGTTTTTATGTTTTCCAATTTTCCCAGAAGTGGTTAGAGTCTATGGATTCTTCAATTACATTGAGCTGATTTCTGACGTGCTGTTCCTTCTTTTTCCGTAGTGTATTTCTGTATTGTTTTAGTGATTCACCATAGTGAAGGTTTAGACTCAGGTTTTCTGGTTCTCTGTGTTTTTGGTTGGATACGTTTATCAATTTCTTTCTTAAGTTTTTGCATTCTTCCTCAAACCATTTTTCATTGTTGTTAATTTTCTTCAGTTTTATGTTTTCTCTCTCTCTCTTAGCAAGATGCCTCCTCACTCTTTCTCTCCCTCTCCCTCTTTCCCTCTCTATTTTAGCTAGACTCTTTCTCCCTCTCTCTTTTAGCTAGACATTGTCTCCCTCTCTCTCTCCCTATCTTTTTCTTTTAACTAGTCGCAGTCTCACCCTCTCCATCTCCCTCTCTCTTTAATTAGACACCATCTCCCTCTCAGTTAGACTCTATCTCTCCCTCTCTCTCGCATCTCTGTAGTTCTGTACCACCTAACCTTTGACCCCTGACCTCTGACACCTAACCTCTCCCTCCAGGTTATTAAGGCAGTTGAGGAGAGCTACCGTCTTCCAGGCCCTATGGACTGTCCTGTAGTTCTGTACCACCTGATGATGGCCTGCTGGCAGAAGGACAGGAACAGCAGACCCAAGTTTGAGGAGATCGTCTGCCTGCTAGACAAACTGATACGCAACCCCAGCAGTCTCAAAGCCCTGGTCAACTCATCACACAGGTCAGGAGGATTTACGGATGGATTTGTTTCTGTTACTTTTACTGAGGTCGGTGTGACGGACATAACTGCTTGCTTAACTGGCATTGACCTCGGGTCCTCTGTCTCGCAAACACACGTGACCTCCCTGATCTCGAGAACTCTGTCTCGCAAACACACGTGACCTCCCTGATCTCGAGTCCTCTGTCTCTCAAACACACGTGACCGTCCTGATCTCGAGTCCTCTGTCTCTCAAACACACGTGACCTTCCTGATCTCGAGTGCTCTGTCTCGCAAACACACGTGACCTCCCTGATCTCGAGTCCTCTGTCTCTCAAACACACGTGACCTCCCTGATCTCGAGTCCTCTGTCTCTCAAACACACGTGACCTCCCTGATGACAATGCCTGAGCCAGTTATGCCACCGGAAAGCTTTGATTGGCTAAATGGCTAAATGGATAAATGGATAAATGGATAAATGGATAAATGGCTAATTGGATAAATGGCTAAGAAGCTAAAAGTCGTCACAGGAAATCAGGGCGTGTTGACAGTTGTAACACATAAATATCTCCTGTCACACGCACACACACACACGATCTCCTGTCACACACACACACACACACACACACACACACACACACACACACACACACACACACACACACACACACACACATACACGATCTCCTGTCACACACACACACACACACACACACACGATCTCCTGACACACACACACACACACACACACAGACTATATATATTGTCACACACACACTATATATTGTCACACACACACACACACAATCTCCTGTCACACACACACACTATATATTGTCACACACACCATATCCTGTCCCTTGGTTGGACTTTGAGCTGAGCAGAAGTGGCATCAGACAAATGAATCCCAATTCTAGGAATAGCATGCAGAGAGTGGTGTTCTCCACACTATCATGGTTTTCAGACAGAGCTCCTAGTCAATATTTACCCTGTGGTTCTTCATTCTATCGCTGGGACTGATGCACATGGAAGAATCATGCTGCATCTTAGGAACTGCTTTACATAATTGGAAGTGCTGTTAAATTGGTTGGTTGGAGCTTGGCTCAGTGGTAATATGTTCTGCTCTGTGGTTCCATTCCGTTGTTTCCTAGCCTGGGAATCATTAGCACTATGGATTTTTCTGCTTGGGAATAATGTTATGTGGCTATTTAAATAGAACAGTGTAATTCCATTTTAGCAGCAGCTGTAATTGTGGTTACCAATTAGAGGCCTCGTAATTGAATATGTGGTTTGATCCCACAGCAGATGACACACATTTCACACTGCACATTTCAGACTGCACATTTCACACTGCACATTTCAGACTGCACATTTCAGACTGCACATTTCACACTACACATTTCACACTACACATTTCACACTACACATTTCACACTACACATTTCAACTACACATTTCAGACTGCACATTTCACACTACACATTTCACACTACACATTTCACACTACACATTTCACACTACACATTTCACACTACACATTCCACACTACACATTTCAGACTACACATTTCAGATTACAACCTTCACACTATACATTTCAGACTGCACATTTCAGATTACAACATTCACACTACACATTTCACACTACACATTTCAGACTGCACATTTCAGACTGCACATTTCAGACTGCACATTTCAGACTGCACATTTCAGACTGCACATTTCAGACTGCACATTTCAGACTGCACATTTCAGATTACAACCTTCACACTACACATTTCATACTACACATTTCAGACTACACATTTCACACTACACATTTCAGACTGCACATTTCAGATTACAACCTTCACACTACACATTTCACACTACACATTTCAGACTACACATTTCACACTACACATTTCACACTACACATTTCAGACTACACATTTCACACTACACATTTCACACTACACATTTCACACTACACATTTCACACTACACATTTCACACTACACATTTCAGACTACACATTTCAGACTGCACATTTCAGATTACAACCTTCACACTACACATTTCACACTACACATTTCAGACTACACATTTCACACTACACATTTCAGACTGCTCATTTCAGATTACAACCTTCACACTACACATTTCACACTACACATTTCAGACTGCACATTTCAGATTACAACCTTCACACTACACATTTCACACTACACATTTCAGACTACACATTTCACACTACACATTTCACACTACACATTTCAGACTACACATTTCACACTACACATTTCAGACTGCTCATTTCAGATTACAACCTTCACACTACACATTTCACACTACACATTTCACACTACACATTTCAGACTGCACATTTCAGACTGCACATTTCAGATTACAACCTTCACACTACACATTTCACACTACACATTTCCCACTACACATTTCAGACTGCACATTTCAGACTGCACATTTCAGATTACAACCTTCACACTACTCATTTCACACTACACATTTCACACTACACATTTCAGACTACACATTTCAGACTGCACATTTCAGATTACAACCTTCACACTACACATTTCACACTACACATTTCACACTACACATTTCAGACTGCACATTTCACACTACACATTTCACACTACACATTTCAGACTGCACATTTCAGATTACAACCTTCACACTACACATTTCAGACTGCACATTTCAGACTACACATTTCACACTACACATTTCACACTACACATTTCAGACTACACATTTCACACTACACATTTCAGACTGCTCACATTTTCACACTACACATTTCACACTACACATTTCACACTACACATTTCAGACTGCACATTTCAGACTGCACATTTCAGATTACAACCTTTCACACATTTGCACATTTCAGACTTTCAGACTGCACATTTCAGACTGCACATTTACAAAACTACACATTTCACAAAACACATTTCAGACTGCACACATTTCACACTACACATTTCACACTACACATTTCACACTACACATTTCAGACTGCACATTTCACACTACACATTTCAGACTGCACATTTCACACTACACATTTCAGACAGCACATTTCAGACTACAACCTTCACACTACACATTTCAGAATACACATTTCACACTACACATTTCACACTACACATTTCAGACTACACATTTCACACTACACATTTCAGACTGCACATTTCAGATTACAACCTTCACACTACACATTTCACACTACCACATTTCACACTACACATTTCAGACTGCACATTTCAGATTACAACCTTCACACTACACATTTCACACTACACATTTCACACTACACATTTCAGACTGCACATTTCAGATTACAACCTTCACACTACACATTTCATACTGCACATTTCACACTACACATTTCAGACTGCACATTTCAGACTGCACATTTCACACTACACATTTCAGACTACACATTTCACACTACACATTTCAGACTAGACATTTCACACTACACATTTCAGACTGCACATTTCAGACTACACATTTCAGACTGCACATTTCACACTACACATTTCAGACTGCACATTTCACACTACACATTTCAGACTACACATCTCAGACTGCACATTTCACAAAACACATTTCAGACTACACATTTCACACCACACATTTCACACTACACATTTCAGACTGCACATTTCACAAAACACATTTCAGACTGCACATTTCACACTCCACATTTCTGACTGCACATTACCCAATACACATTTCTCACTACACATTTCAAGATTACAACCTTCACACTACACATTTCAGACTGCACATTTCACACTGCACATTTCAGACTGCACATTTCAGATTACAACATTCACACTACACATTTCAGACTGCACATTGCAGACTACACATTTCAGATTACAACATTCACACTACACATTTCAGACTACACATTACCCAATACACATTTCAAGATTACAACCTTCACACTACACATTTCAGACTACATATTTCACACTACACATTTCACACTACACATTTCTGACTACACATTTCAGATTACAACCTTCACACTGCACATTTCAGACTGCTCATTTCAGACTGCACATTTCAAACTACACATTTCACAAAACACATTTCAGACTGCACATTTCAGACTGCACATTTCAGATTACACATTTCAGACTGAATGTTACGTAGATGGAAAAAAGCTGTCCTTGAAACAGTTCGTCAAAAGCGAGAGCAGGGTCCAGAGTAACGCCGAGGTCCTTCACAGTTTTTTTTTGAGACGACTGTACAGCCATCAAGATTAATTGTCAGATTCAACAGAAGATCTCTTTGTTTCTTGGGACCTAAAACAAGCATCTCTGTTTTGTCCGAGTTTATAAGTAGCCATCCACTTCCTTATGTCTGAAACACATGCTTCTAGCGAGGGCAATTTTGGGGATTCACCATGTTTCATTGAAATGTACAGCTGTGTGTCATCCGCATAGCAGTGAAAGTTAACATTTTGTTTTTGAATGACATCCCCAAGAGGTAAAATATATAGTGAAAACAATAGTGGTCCTAAAACGGAACCTTGAGGAACACCGAAATGTACAATTGATTTGTCAGAGGACAAACCATTCACAGAGACAAACTGATATATTTCCGACAGATAAGATCTAAACCAGGCCAAAACTTGTCCGTGGGTTTCCAATCTCGCCAAAAGAATGTGGTGATCGATGGTGTCAAAAGCAGCACTAAGGTCTAGGAGCACGAGAACAGATGCAGAGCCGTGGTCTGACGCCATTAAAAGGTCATTTACCACCTTCACAAGTGCAGTCTCAGTGCTATGATAGGGTGTAAAACCAGACTGAAGCATTTCGTATACATTGTTTTTCTTCAGGAAGGCAGTAAGTTGCTGCGCAACAGCTTTTCAAAAATGTTTGAGAGGAATGGAAGATTCGATATAGGCCGATTAGTTTTTTATATTTTCTGGGTCAAGTTTTGGCTTTTTCAAGAGAGGCTTTATTACTGCCATTTTAGTGAGTTTGGTACTAATCCAGTGGATAGAGAGACGAGAATTATGTTCAACATAGGAGGGCCAAGCACAGGAAGCAGCTCTTTCAGTAGTTTAGTTGGAATAGGGTCCAGTATGCAGCTTGAAGTTTTAGAGGCCATGATTGTTTTCATAATTGTGTCAAGAGATATAGTACTAAAACACTTGAGCGTCTCTCTTGATCCTAGGTCCTGGCAGAGTTGTGCAGACTCAGGACAACTGAGCTTTGGAGGAACACGCAGATTTAAAGTGAAGTCCGTAAATTGCTTTCTAATGATCATGATCTTTTCCTCAAAGAAGTTCATGAATGTATTACTGCTGAAGTGAAAGCCATCCTCACCATATCAAAAATACATTTCGGATTATTCTTATTTTCCTCATTTAAGTTGGTAAAATGGGATGTTCGAGCAGCAGTGAGGGCTCTTTGATACTGCATGGTACTGTCTTTCCAAGCTAGTCGGAAGACTTCCAGTTTGGTGTGGCGCCATATCCGTTCCAATTTTCTGGAAGCTTGCTTCAGAGCTCGGGTTTTTTCTGTATACCAGGGAGTTAGTTTCTTTTTAGTTTTTAGGGGTGCAACAGCATCTAGGGTATTGCGCAAGGTTATATCGAGTTCCTCAGTTAGGTGGTTAACTGATTTTTGTCCTCTGACGTCCTTGGGTAGGCAGAGGGAGTCTGAAGGGCATCAAAGAATCTTTGTGTTGTCTGAGAATTTATAGCACGACTTTTGATGCTCCTTGGTTGGGGTCTGAGCAGATTATTTGTTGCAATTGCAAACATAATAAAATGGTGGTCCGATAGTCCAGGATTATGAGGAAAAACATTAAGATCCACAACATTTATTCCATGGGACAAAACTAGGTCCAGAGTATGACTGTGACAGTGAGTAGGTCCAGAGACATGTTGGACAAAACCCACTGAGTCGATGATGGCTCCGAAAGCCTTTTGGAGTGGGTCTGTGGACTTTTCCATGTGAATATTAAATCACCAAAAATTAGAATATTATTTGCTATGACTACAATGTCCGATAGGAATTCAGGGACCTCAGTGAGGAATGTTGTATATGGCCCAGGGGGCCTGTAAACAGTAGCTATAAAAAGTGATTGAGTAGGCTGCATAGATGTCATGACTAGAAGCTCAATAGACGAAAACATAATTTTCATTTATTTATTTTTGTAAATTGAAATTTGCTCTTGTAAATATTAGCAACACCTCCGCCTTTGCGGGATGCACAGGGGATATGGTCACTAGTGTAACCAGGAGGTGAGGCCTCATTTAACACAGTAAATTCATCAGGCTTAAACCATGTTTCAGTCAGGCCAATCACATCAAGATTATGATCAGTGATTAGTTCATTGACTATGACTGCCTTTGAAGTGAGGGATCTAACATTAAGTAGCCCTATTTTGAGATGTGAGGTATCACGATCTCTTTCAATAATGACAGGAATGGAGGAGGTCTTTATTCTAGTGAGATTGCTAAGGCGAACACCGCCATGTTTAGTTTGGCCCAACCTAGGTCGAGGCACAGACACGGTCTCAATGGGGATAGCTGAGCTGACTACACTGACTGTGCTAGTGGCAGACTCCACTATGCTGGCAGGCTGGTAAACAGCCTGCTGCCTGGCCTGCACTCTATTTCATTGTGGAGCTAGAGGAGTTAGAGCCCTGTCTATGTTGGTAGATAAGATGAGAGCACCCCTCCAGCTAGGATGGAGTCCGTCACTCCTCAGCAGGCCAGGCTTGGTCCTGTTTGTGGGTGAGTCCCAGAAAGAGGGCCAATTGTCTACAAATTCTATCTTTTGGGAGGTGCAGAAAACAGTTTTCAACCAGCGATTGAGTTGTGAGACTGTGCTGTAGAGCTCATCACTCCCCCTAACCGGGAGGGGGCCAGAGGCAATTGCTCGATGCCGACACATCTTTCTAGCTGATTTACACGCTGAAGGTATTTTGCGTTTGGTGATCTCTGACTGTTTCATCCTAACATCGTTGGTGCCGATGTGGATAACAATACTTCTATACTCTCTACACTTGCCAGTTTTAGCTTTAGCCAGCACCATCTTCAGATTAGCCTTAACGTCGGTAGCCCTGCCCCCGGGTAAACAGTGTATGATCGCTGGATGATTCGTTTTAAGTCTAATACTGCGGGTAATGGAGTCGCCAATGACTAGAGTTTTTAATTTGTCAGAGCTAATGGTGGGAAGCTTCGGCGTCTCAGACCCCGTAACGGGAGGAGTAGAGACCAGAGAAGACTCGACCTCAGACTGCGACTCGCTGCTTAATGGGGAAAACCGGTTGAAAGTTTCTGTCGGCTGAATTAGCGACACCGGTTGAGCGTTCCTACAGCATTTCCTTCCAGAAACCGTGAGAAAGTTGTCCGGCTGCGGGGACTGTGTCAGGGATTTATACTAACGTTACTATCTGTACTTACTGGTGGAACAGACGCTGTTTCATCCTTTCCTACACTGAAATTACCCTTGCCTAATGATTGCGTCTGAAGCTGGGGTTGTAGCACAGCGATCCTCGCCGTAAGGCGATCGTTCTCCTGTATATTATGAGTACAGCGACTGCAATTAGAAGGCATCATGTTAATGTTACTACTTAGCTTCGGCTGTTGGAGGTCCTGACGAACCACGTCCAGATAAAGCGTCCGGAGTGAAACAGTTGAGGGAAAAAACAAAAATATAAACGGTAATTAAAAAGTAAAAACCGTAAAGTTGTCAGGTGGCAAAGTAAGGTTGGCAACAAAACGCACAGCAACACATAAACAAGTCTACAAGTTGTGACCGGAGAAGATCACAAAGTCATTTCACATAAAAACCCACACCGGATAGTTCAAACAGAGGTGGGGAAAAGGGGTCTCAGATGCGGCTCACTTCACAGAGAAAAACAAACAGAGAGAAAGTTGTTGTGTCAGCTGGGACGAAGAGAGAGAGAGAGCTAATGAATGCTAATGAATCCTCGGATCTAACCATGGATCTCCCCTCTGCTGGTGGTGAACAGTACACTGACATGATATGTTCTTCTCTCCCCTCTCTCAGGGTGTCTAATCTAGTGGAGCCTGGCAGTGTGGACTCGGAGGGCAGCGTGTCTGCGTCAGTAGCCCTGATGGAGGCCAGTGGGTACCAGTCTATAGAGGAGTGGCTGAAGGGGATTAAGATGGGTCGCTACGTGGAGCTTTTCGTGGACAGTGGATACACCTCAGTGGAAGTGGTCTCCCACATGACCCTGGAGTAAGTCTCCCAGAAACACTAGCTCATCTCCTTCCTCCTGTTTAACCTCTGATGAGATTGAGGGTGTAACCCAAACGGCATCCTATATCCAATGGGCCCTGAGCAAAAGTAGTGCACTCTATAGGGAATAAGATGCCATTTGGGACGTACTCCATCTCCTTCCTGTTCTAAGGTGTATCATGCCATGTCTTGCGAAGTTCTGCTAACTTTCCCCAAATTCCCAGGTTGGAATATTCCTGGAAACGAGAGGGAATAAGCGAGACATCCTTTAACCAGGAGTTACCGGTATTGGCAACCCTCGGCCTGCTACCCTGGACGGGTAGCTTCTGCTGAACGCTATCATTCATTTCAATTTTACCCGGACTTAAGCAGCACGGCTCTGCGAGAGGCTCGCTCTTTTTCAATGTAAAATGAATTACATTGTTGTCTGGTTGAAAAAATGTGACTCGTGGCTCACATCAAGAACACTTGATAAAGTCTATTTGCTCAAGCCAGCAAATGTTAGGTGTATCAGCTAAAAACAGTTTTCCTAAATGACAAAGGTACTGAGGGTTGGAGTGAACCTGGCTGGAACTATACTGACTAACAGAATGATGTATGTTTCCCCTGCAGTGACCTGAGGAGGGTTGGGATGAACCTGGCTGGAACTATACTGACTAACAGAATGATGTATGTTTCCCCTGCAGTGACCTGAGGAGGGTTGGGGTGAACCTGGCTGGGTTAACAGAATGATGTATGTTTCCCCTGAGTGACCTGGCTGGGGGAACTATACTGACTAACAGAATGATGTATGTTTCCCCTGCAGTGACCTGAGGAGGGTTGGAGTGAACCTGGCTGGGACTATACTGACTAACAGAATGATGTATGTTTCCCCTGCAGTGACCTGAGGAGGGTTGGGAGTGAACCTGGCTGGAACTATACTGACTAACAGAATGATGTATGTTTCCCCTGCAGTGACCTGAGGACCTGGCTGGGTACTGACTAACAGAATGGTATGTTTCCCCTGAACCTGGCTGGCTGGAACTATACTGACTAACAGAATGATGTATGTTTCCCCTGCAGTGACCTGAGGAGGGTTGGAGTGAACCTGGCTGGAACTATACTGACTAACAGAATGATGTATGGCAGTTGGAGTGAACCTGGCTGGACTATACTGACTAACAGAATGATGTATGTTTCCCCTGCAGTGACCTGAGGAGGGTTGGAGTGAACCTGGCTAGGACTATACTGACTAACAGAATGATGTATGTTTCCCCTGCAGTGACCTGAGGAGGGTTGGAGTGAACCTGGCTGGAACTATACTGACTAACAGAATGATGTATGTTTCCCCTGCAGTGACCTGAGGAGGGTTGGGGTGAACCTGGCTGGGACTATACTGACTAACAGAATGATGTATGTTTCCCCTGCAGTGACCTGAGGAGGGTTGGGGTGAACCTGGCTGGGACTATACTGACTAACAGAATGATGTATGTTTCCCCTGCAGTGACCTGAGGAGGGTTGGAGTGAACCTGGCTGGAACTATACTGACTAACAGAATGATGTATGTTTCCCCTGCAGTGACCTGAGGAGGGTTGGAGTGAACCTGGCTGGAACTATACTGACTAACAGAATGATGTATGTTTCCCCTGCAGTGACCTGAGGACTGGTTGGCAGTGTGAACCTGGCTGGGACTATACTGACTAACAGAATGATGTATGTTTCCCCTGCAGTGACCTGAGGAGGGTTGGGGTGAACCTGGCTGGAACTATACTGACTAACAGAATGATGTATGTTTCCCCTGCAGTGACCTGATGGAGGGTTGGAGTGAACCTGGCTGGGAACTATACTGACTAACAGAATGATGTATGTTTCCCCTGCAGTGACCTGAGGAGGGTTGGAGTGAACCTGGCTGGAACTATACTGACTAACAGAATGATGTATGTTTCCCCTGCAGTGACCTGAGGAGGGTTGGGGTGAACCTGGCTGGGACTATACTGACTAACAGAATGACGTATGTTTCCCCTGCAGTGACCTGAGGAGGGTTGGAGTGAACCTGGCTGGAACTATGCTGACTAACAGAATGATGTATGTTTCCCCTGCAGTGACCTGAGGAGGGTTGGGGTGAACCTGGCTAGGACTATACTGACTAACAGAATGACGTATGTTTCCCCTGCAGTGACCTGAGGAGGGTTGGGGTGAACCTGGCTGGAACTATACTGACTAACAGAATGATGTATGTTTCCCCTGCAGTGACCTGAGGAGTGAACCTGGGGAACTATACTGACTAACAGAATGATGTATGTTTCCCCTGCAGTGACCTGAGGAGGTTTGGGGTGAACCTGGCTGGAACAGTGACCTGAGGAGGGTTGGAGTGAACCTGGCTGGAACTATACTGACTAACAGAATGATGTATGTTTCCCCTGCAGTGACCTGAGGAGGGTTGGGGTGAACCTGGCTGGGACTATACTGACTAACAGAATGATGTATGTTTCCCCTGCAGTGACCTGAGGAGGGTTGGAGTGAACCTGGCTGGAACTATACTGACTAACAGAATGATGTATGTTTCCCCTGCAGTGACCTGAGGAGGGTTGGGGTGAACCTGGCTGGGACTATACTGACTAACAGAATGATGTATGTTTCCCTGCAGTGACCTGCAGTGACCTAACAGAATGATGTATGTTTCCCCTGCAGTGACCTGAGGAGGGTTGGAGTGAACCTGGCTGGAACTATGCTGACTAACAGAATGATGTATGTTTCCCCTGCAGTGACCTGAGGAGGGTTGGAGTGAACCTGGCTGGAACTATACTGACTAACAGAATGATGTATGTTTCCCCTGCAGTGACCTGAGGAGGGTTGGGGTGAACCTGGCTGGGACTATACTGACTAACAGAATGATGTATGTTTCCCCTGCAGTGACCTGCGGAGGGTTGGAGTGAACCTGGCTGGAACTATACTGACTAACAGAATGATGTATGTTTCCCCTGCAGTGACCTGAGGAGGGTTGGGGTGAACCTGGCTGGACATCAGAAGAAGATAATCAACAGCATCCAGGAGATGAGAGTTAGCCTGGTGAATAGTACTATACCCATCTGACATCTAACCCCTTACCCTACAGCCAGATGTACAGTATGGGCACTGCAGAACCAATCTGACCTTTGAACCTAGGGTCAGACATGATGAACTTTACAGGACCAATCTGACCACTGATAGAGGCCAGATGTATGACCTTTACAGGACCAATCTGACCCTACTCCCAACAGGCAGACAGATAGACATATGGATCTAGTGGTCTAGAACCTTCTATGAACATATGAACATGATGTATTTATTGACGGAAACAAACTGAAACACAACGGGATGTGACTTGATGAACTGAGGAACACTGAAGAGCGCTTGGTGTTGAACAGTTGTGTCTTTGTGACCTGAACCCCTCTACTGGGTGGAGTGAGAGGAGCAGACTCTGTGTAGTTAAGTACTCTCAGGGATGGAAGTCACTGGCCAGCCGGGCAAGTAAACAGTGAATTATACAAGCCCGGGTAAAATTCGGTTCCAAAACCTGTGCCATGAAATGTGTTAAAAGACCATCTTGTTTGGCACATTTTCTCCTAGTCCAGTCTGAAGAGCGCTAGCTGAGTACTCTTCCTGAGTACTCTTCCTGGATGGGACTCAGACAGGGGAGTCAGTCTCTTGGCTGAATGTATGGCACTTCAGAAACCCCAGCAGCTACACACACAGTCTATTACCTCTAGACAGCCAACCCACATTACTTCAACATCATCAACAGTAATACAGAGGATCACTTTCAGCACTTTTACGGAACCCACAGATGTCCTACGGAACCCACAGATGTCCTACTGAACCCACAGATGTCCTACTGAACCCACAGATGTCCTACTGAACCCACAGATGTCCTACAGAACCCACAGATGTCCTACAGAACCCACAGATGTCCTACAGAACCCACAGATATCCTACAGAACCCACAGATATCCTACAGAACCCACAGATGTCCTACAGAACCCACAGATGTCCTACAGAACCCACAGATGTCCTACTGACATCCTGCAGTATCTACAAACATCCTTAAGAACTTTCAGACAAACTACGGAACCAGCTGCACTCCAACAGATAAACGGCTGTTTCAACGTAATCAGACAGAATTGTACAGAACTTCCAGGGTTCCATAGCTCCACATGCATCCAATAGAGAGACTGCAACATGTTCTATTCATCAGAACCTTCAGACAACCAACAGAACCTCCAGGAACCTACCAGAACATCCATACTTCCAACAGAACTTCCAACAGAACCTTTAAATGGAACTCTCAGCAATCCATACGAATCTCCAGAACTGTCATTCAACAGAACATACCAATAGAACCAATCCAGCAGATTCTACAACATCTAACAGCACATTCTATTGATTCGCTAGTTGGTTATCTATAAGACTCTCCTCTGAACATCAAGGTTCATCACACCCCCTCCATTTATCCACTACCATACAGAGATCGGACTGTGTTTATGCAGTAAGACTGGTTTCATACGAATATGTATTATTTTGGTGGGGAACTCCTGAGTATAAAGAAGCAATATAGACTTTTAGCTTGGTATTAGTAATTTATTTGTAAATGTTATTCTATACAAGCATTTGTATATGTGTAGTATTTCTTCATGACTACACAACCCTGGCCATGACCCCACTCTCCGATGGTGTCTCAGGGGGAGTGGGATATGCAAAAACACATTTCCAATTCACACGTGTATAATACACACGGGTACATGTGTGAAATAGGACAAATGTAATCACCCACCTAATTCTTCTTCTTCTTGTTATACATGTCGTAGGAGGTCACGCATTATTATAAAGCAAGTCTCCGGTCAGAATCAAATCCACAACCTTCAGTCCGTGGAACATTTCTTGACTTTAACGTGTATAATACTGGATTGTACAACCAGGGAACTTTGTTTTCTCTCCTTCTCCTTTACGCTGGAGAACATTACATACTGGGACTGGGTTAATGGACAGAATATGTACACTCTTAGAAAAAAGGGTTCTTGGGCTGTCCCCATAAGAGAACCCTTTGAAAACCCCTTTTGGGTTCCATGTAGAACCCTGTGTGTAAAGGGAACCATATAGGGGTTTTCCTATAAGGACAGCTGAAGAACCGTTTAGAGTGTAGAGTATGTGTTTTAATAGATGCTTCACTTCTCAGTGCTTTATTGGTTGAACTTTTACAGTCATGTGCACATAACTTCTGCTTAATGATCAATGATTACTCTATCTGCGTTCATTATGGGATGTATTTTCATTTGTATTTATTTAACTTGGCAAGTCAGTTAACAACATATTCTTATTTACAATGACGGCCTAGGAACAGTGGGTTAACTGCCTTGTTTTGGGGTAAAACTGACAGATTTTTACCTTGTCAGCTCGGGTGAATCGATCTTGCAACCTTTCAGTCACTGGCCCAACCCTCTAACCACTAGGCTACCCTTCGCACCCCGGCTACCTGTCGCCCCCCCGGCTACCTGTCTTTTCCCTGCTACCTGTCGCCCCCGGCTACCTGTCGCCCCCGGCTACCTGTCGCCCCCGGGCTACCTGTCGCCCTCCCCGGCTACCTGTCGCCCTCCCCGGCTACCTGTCGCCCTCCACGGCTACCTGTCGCCCCCGGCTACCTGTCGCCCCCGGCTACCTGTCTTTTCCCGGCTACCTGTCGCACCCCGGCTACCTGTCGCACCCGGCTACCTGTCGCCCCCGGCTACCTGTCGCACCCCGGCTACCTGTCGCCCCCGGCTACCTGTCGCACCCCGGCTACCTGTCGCCCCCGCGGCTACCTGTCGCACTCCCGAAGAGAGAAGATAGATTGAGACACTGCTGTAGTGTCTGACAGAGAATGAAGAGGGGTGTACAGTATACGAGTCAGTCAGTAGAACAGACGAACAGCTTGCTTGGTGGAATATTTGTCCTTATTTCAGAAGTAGATTTTAGAAAGAGATCAGGATGGTAACATGATTCAGTCACCACTGTATATTATTGGCTTTTCAGTAGAAGACACCTATCCCCAAATCACCCCATTGTCTGTATAGTGGACTGCTTTTCAAATGGTCAATCCATATTTTGAAAGTACCTTTTCCCCCAGAACAGATACAGGTGAAAGACCAGCTATATATTCTGTTGATTCATCTGGTTTACAGCTTATACAGAAACTAATTACCACTAAAGTTGTCCCCTTTCTAGGTTATGCCATCATGGTTGGCTAGATGAGTTTCACCGGTATGCACATTGGTTTCACCCAACAAAGCCCCTTGGTTTCACCCAACAAAGCCCCTTGGTTTCACCCAACAAAGCACCTTGGTTTCACCCAACAAAGCACCTTGGTATTAACCAACAAAGCACCTTGGTTTCACCCAACAAAGCACCTTGGTTTCAACCAACAAAGCACCTTGGTTTCAACCAACATAACACCTTGGTTTCAACCAACATAACACCTTGGTTTCAACCAACATAACACCTTGGTATTAACCAACATAACACCTTGGTATTAACCAACATAACACCTTGGTATTAACCAACATAACACCTTGGTATCAACCAACATAACACCTTGGTATTAACCAACATAACACCTTGGTATTAACCAACATAACACCTTGGTATCAACCAACATAACACCTTGGTATCAACCAACATAACACCTTGGTATTAACCAACATAACACCTTGGTATCAACCAACATAACACCTTGGTATTAACCAACATAACACCTTGGTATCAACCAACATAACACCTTGGTATCAACCAACATAACACCTTGGTATCAACCAACATAACACCTTGGTATCAACCAACATAACACCTTGGTATTAACCAACATAACACCTTGGTATCAACCAACATAACACCTTGGTATTAACCAACATAACACCTTGGTATCAACCAACATAACACCTTGGTATTAACCAACATAACACCTTGGTATTAACCAACAAAGCACCTTGGTATCAACCAACATAGCACCTTGGTATTAACCAACAAAGCACCTTGGTATCAACCAACATAACACCTTGGTATCAACCAACATAACACCTTGGTATTTAACCAACATAACACCTTGGTATTAACCAACATAACACCTTGGTATTAACCAACATAACACCTTGGTATTAACCAACATAACACCTTGGTATTAACCAACATAACACCTTGGTATTAACCAACATAACACCTTGGTATCAACCGACATAACACCTTGGTATCAACCAACATAACACCTTGGTATTAACCAACATAACACCTTGGTTTCACCCAACAAAGCACATTGGTTTCAACCAACAAAGCACCTTGGTTTCAACCAACAAAGCACCTTGGTATCAACCAACATAACACCTTGGTTTCACCCAACAAAGCACCTTGGTATCAACCAACATAACACCTTGGTATTAACCAACATAACACCTTGGTTTCACCCAACAAAGCACCTTGGTTTCAACCAACATAACACTTTGGTATTAACCAACATAACACCTTGGTATTAACCAACATAACACCTTGGTTTCACCCAACAAAGCACCTTGGTTTCAACCAACATAACACCTTGGTATTAACCAACATAACACCTTGGTATTAACCAACATAACACCTTGGTATTAACCAACATAACACCTTGGTATTAACCAACATAACACCTTGGTATTAACCAACATAACACCTTGGTATTAACCAACATAACACCTTGGTATCAACCAACATAACACCTTGGTATTAACCAACATAACACCTTGGTATTAACCAACAAAGCACCTTGGTATTAACCAACATAACACCTTGGTATTAACCAACATAACACCTTGGTATTAACCAACATAACACCTTGGTTTCACCCAACAAAGCACCTTGGTTTCAACCAACAAAGCACCTTGGTTTCGAACAACAAAGCACCTTGGTATCAACCAACATAGCACCTTGGTTTCACCCAACAAAGCACATTGGTTTCCCCAACAAAGCACCTTGGTTTCAACCAACAAATCACCTTGGTAATAACCAACATAACACCTTGGTTTCACCCAACAAAGCACCTTGGTTTCAACCAACAAAGCACCTTGGTTTCAACCAACAAAGCACCTTGGTTTCAACCAACATAACACCTTGGTATTAACCAACATAACACCTTGGTATTAACCAACATAACACCTTGGTTTCACCCAAAAAAGCACCTTGGTTTCACCCAACAAAGCACCTTGGTTTCAACCAACAAAGCACCTTGGTTTCAACCAACAAAGCACCTTGGTTTCAACCAACAAAGCACCTTGGTTTCAACCAACAAAGCACCTTGGTTTCAACCAACAAAGCACCTTGGTTTCAACCAACAAAGCACCTTAGTTTCGACCAACAAAGCACCTTGGTTTCAACCAACAAAGCACCTTGGTATCAACCAACATAGCACCTTGGTTTCACCCAACAAAGCACATTGGTTTCCCCAACAAAGCACCTTGGTTTCAACCAACAAAGCACCTTGGTATCAACCAACATAACACCTTGGTTTCAACCAACAAAGCACCTTGGTTTCAACCAACAAAGCACCTTGGTTTCAACCAACAAAGCACCTTGGTTTCAACCAACAAAGCACCTTAGTTTCGACCAACAAAGCACCTTGGTTTCAACCAACAAAGCACCTTGATTTCAACCAACATAACACCTTGGTATTAACCAACATAACACCTTGGTTTTAACCAACATAACACCTTGGTTTTAACCAACATAACAGCTTGGTATCAAAAAACGACTAGTTTATCCTGAAACTAATTTGAGTTGCACTATTAATATTTTATGTGATTGAATAAATGTACAAAACACACCTGTTTGTCAACTATTTGTTGGGTGATTGCCACGTGGTGTCAAGATTTCAATATTTAGCCGATATTCGCTATCACTTTACCATAAGATATCCTTATAGGTACCTTAAAGTCAATTATTACCACGTATTCTCCTATTGGTATTCAACAAAAGTCTTGATTGACCCGAATGAGTTTTAGGTCTTAAATGGAAAAACAAGCACCATGCTAAATGTTATGTTGATTCTGTGTGGATATTATAAAGCATGTTTTTGTTCTACATTTGCAAGAAAAATCTGTCCCCTTACTGAGGGTAGTCTACAGTATGGTCATCTTTCAGGAAACACAAAGGCCCTGTTTTAGTGTCCGACTTCACAAATCACAAGTCTTTCAGACGGAATCATAGAAAAATCTGTATTTTCCAGAGGATGTCATACGGATTCCTGTACGGTAGCCTAAGGCTAATAATACAGACTAATCAACTGACATGATCAACATGTGAAAACTCTGTGTTGATCTGCTGGTTTTGTGTTGTTAATTGATTATGTCTGTCGGCATAAGACCATAGCAGTTAGTTGTAGTTGAAGTTACCTGGAATAGCCTGGTGAAACGATGTGCTTCATTTACGCACTTTTAAACACTGTGCTTCCTTCAGGGTTACAGATGTATATTCAGTGCATATAATTTTCAAACCAATGACACACATACAGTGTATAGCCTGAGTGCCAGTTTGTTTGTGCTATCATGCCAACTCCTTGTCACTCGTTATTTGTCTGACATTGACAGCAAGGACACAAACAGATCTGGGACCAGGCTAACACATACAAAGCATTACAGATTTACAGAACTGAGTCCATTCTACCCAACAGCTCAAACAGCAGACTAGTGAAATATTGACCCAACAAGAATTCACTTTAATTACTGTATCACTGCTCACACCGTACTTATATAGCAACTAGGCTGTATCTGTTGTACAAATATAGATATTTTAGCTATCTTGTATTCTTTGTCCTTCAGTAGACGACAGTGATATTTATTTATATAAAATGACATGAATCTACAGCCCAAGATGCTGAGTAGTGACACAGTATCTGTTTGGTTTTACAAGTGTTTCAAATTGTGTCCCACATTAATTACAGTGTTTCAATTCATTAAATAATTCACCCCTTCATTAAGGTGTTAATTGATCAATTAAGTAAAACAATGAAAGCGCATTTAAACAGCTGTTTACTATTTGTTTGTCTTCTTCCTGAAACAGTATGTTGTTGTTGTTGTTGTTGTTAGTAAATGTTTTTGTAGTGTAATATATAAAATGTTATATTTTTGCAATAAAATGAAAACATCAACTCTTCCTGGGCTACTTAATGTTAATGTTGTTTTGAACCACTTCATTTCATTCCACCATGGGCCCTGGTCAAAGGAAGTCCTCTACAAAGGGGATAGTGTGTCATCCAGGTCTTCAGTTGAAGCCTAGACATGTCGACGATGCAAGACGCGCCAACGACACTGGGAGAAAATATTGAGAATTCTATTAATACACAAATGTCATATACCCCCAAGACATGTTAACCTCTAACAATTACAATAACAGGGGAGGTTAGCATTTTATATCATACCCCCAAGACATGTTAACCTCTCACCATTACAATAACAGGGGAGGTTAGCATTTTATATCATACCCCCAAGACATGTTAACCTCTCACCTTTACAATAACAGGGGAGGTTAGCATTTTATATCATACCCCCAAGACATGTTAACCTCTCACCATTACAATAACAGGGGAGGTTATCATTTTATATCATACCCCCAAGACATGCTAACCTCTCACCATTACAATAACAGTTGTAATGTAGTCTTTGCGTGCTAGGATTATTTTGTTGGGGGGGGTGGATCAGTTTTAATATTGCGGATAGAATGTTACTTCAATCAATGTAATTGTCTGCATAATTTCTAATCCCCCATATAGTTTGCCCAGTAATATCTATATTTATATATATACATACATACACATACCCACATGTGTGTATACATAATATAAATAAATAAAAAATATATATATTTTATTGTGGAACTTGAGCGTGCTGCTCTTTAATTACTTGGAAACAGGTTTTTCTCAAGACTTTCTTTGTATTTAGCACCATCCATCATTCCTTCAATTCTGACCAGTTTTCCAGTCCCTGCCGATGACAAACATCCCCACAGCATGATGCTGCCACCACCATGCTTCTCTGTGGGGATAGGGTCCTCGGGGTGATGAGAGGTGTTGGGTTTGCGTCATACATAGTGTTTTCCTTGATGGCCAAAAAGCTCAATTTTAGTCTCATCTGACCAGAGTACATTCTTGCATATGTTTGGGGAGTCTTCCACATGCCTTTTGGTGAACACCAAACGTGTTTGTTTATTTTTTCTTGAAGCAATGGCTTTTTTCTGGCCACTCTTCCGTAAAGCCCAGCTCTGTGGAGTGTACGGCTTAAAGTGGTCCTATTGACAGATACTCCAATCTCTGCTGTGGAACTTTGCAGCTACATCAGGGTTATCTTTGGTCTCTTTGTTGCCTCTCTGATTAATGCCCTCCTTGCCTGGTCCGTGAGTTTTGGTAGGTTTGGGTATATAATAAAGATGGTATATTCTAAAAAGATGTGTATATGTATGTATGTATGTATGTATGTCCGACTAGCTTGGAAAGACAGTACCGTGCAGTACCGAAGAGCCCTTACTGCTGCTCGATCATCCTATTTTTCTAACTTAATTGAGGAAAATAAGAACAATCCGAAATTCCTTTTTGATATTGTCACAAAGCTAACTAAAAAGCAGCATTCCCCAAGAGAGGATGGCTTTCACTTCAGCAGTGATAAATTCATGAAGTTCTTTGAGGAAAAGATCATGATTATTAGAAAGAAAATTACGGACTCCTCTTTAAATCTGCGTATTCCTTCAAAGCTCAGTTGTCCTGAGTCTGCACAACTCTGCCAGGACCTAGGATCAAGAGAGACACTCAAGTGTTTTAGTACTATATCTCTTGACACAATGATGAAAATAATCATGGCCTCTAAACCTTCAAGCTGCATACTGGACCCTATTCCAACTAAACTACTGAAAGAGCTGATTCCTGTGCTTGGCCCTCCTATGTTGAACATAATAAACGGCTCTCTATCCACCGGATGTGTACCAAACTCACTAAAAGTGGCAGTAATAAAGCCTCTCTTGAAAAAGCCAAACCTTGACCCAGAAAATATAAAAAACTATCGGCCTATATCGAATCTTCCATTCCTCTCAGAATTTTTAGAAAAGGCTGTTGCGCAGCAACTCACTGCCTTCCTGAAGACAAACAATGTATACGAAATGCTTCAGTCTGGTTTTAGACCCCATCATAGCACTGAGACTGCAATTGTGAAGGTGGTAAATGTCCTTTTAATGGCATCAGACCGAGGCTCTGCATCTGTCCTCGTGCTCCTAGACCTTAGTGCTGCTTTTGATACCATCGATCACCACATTCTTTTGGAGAGATTGGAAACCCAAATTGGTCTACACGGACAAGTTCTAGCCTGGTTTAGATCTTATCTGTCGGAAAGATATCAGTTTGTCTCTGTGAATGGTTTGTCCTCTGACAAATCAACTGTAAATTTCGGTGTTCCTCAAGGTTCCGTTTTAGGACCACTATTGTTTTCACTATATATTTTACCTCTTGGGGATGTCATTCGAAAACATAATGCTAACTTTCACTGCTATGCGGATAACACACAGCTGTACATTTCACTGAAACATGGTGAAGCCCCAAAATTGCCCTCGCTAGAAGCATGTGTTTCAGACATAAGGAAGTAGATGGCTGCAAACTTTCTACTTTTAAACTTGGACAAAACAGAGATGCTTGTTCCAGGTCCCAAGAAACAAAGAGATCTTCTGTTGAATCTGACAATTAATCTTAATGGTTGTACAGTCGTCTCAAATAAAACTGTGAAGGACCTCGGCGTTACTCTGGACCCTGATCTCTCTTTTGAAGAACATATCAAGACCATTTCAAGGACAGCTTTTTTCCATCTACGTAACATTGCAAAAATCAGAAACTTTCTGTCCAAAAATGATGCAGAAAAATTAATCCATGCTTTTGTCACTTCTAGGTTAGACTACTGCAATGCTCTACTTTCCGGCTACCCGGATAAAGCACTAAATAAACTTCAGTTAGTGCTAAATACGGCTGCTAGAATCCTGACTATAACCAAAACATTTGATCATATTACTCCAGTGCTAGCCTCCCTACACTGGCTTCCTGTCAAGGCAAGGGCTGATTTCAAGGTTTTACTGCTAACCTACAAAGCATTACATGGGCTTGTTCCTACCTATCTCTCTGATTTGGTCCTGCCGTACATACCTACACATACGCTATGGTCACAAGACGCAAGCCTCCTAATTGTCCCTAGAATTTCTAAGCAAACAGCTGGAGGCAGGGCTTTCTCCTATAGAGCTCCATTTTTATGGAATGGTCTGCCTACCCATGTAAGAGACGCAAACTCGGTCTCAACCTTTAAGTCTTTACTGAAGACTCATCTCTTCAGTGGGTCATATGATTGAGTGTAGTCTGGCCCAGGAGTGGGAAGGTGAACGGAAAGGCTCTGGAGCAACGAACCACCCTTGCTGTCTCTGCCTGGCTGGTTCCCCTCTTTCCACTGGGATTCTCTGCCTCTAACCCTATTACAGGGGCTGTCACTGGCTTACTGGGGCTCTTTCATACTGTCCCTAGGAGGGGTGCGTCACTTGACTGGGTTGAGTCACTGATGTCATCTTCCTGTCTGGGTTGGCGCCCCACCTTGGGTTGTGCCGTGGCGGAGATCTTTGTGGGCTATACTCGGCCTTGTCTCAGGATGGTAAGTTGGAGGTTGAAGATATCCCTCTAGTGGTGTGGGGGCTGTGCTTTGGCAAAGTGGGTGGGGTTATATCCTTCCTGTTTGGCCCTGTCCGGGGGTGTCCTCGGATGGGGCCACAGTGTCTCCTGACCCCTCCTGTCTCAGCCTCCAGTATTTATGCTGCAGTAGTTTATGTGTCAGGGTATCATGCCCTGGTCTTAGTATTTTGTGTTTTCTTTATTTATTTGGTCAGGCCAGGGTGTGCCATGGGTTTATTTTGTGGTGTGTTTATGTATGGGGGTTTTTCGTAGGTTTTGGGATTGTGGCTTAGTGGGGTGTTCTAGCAAAGTCTATGGTTGCCTGAGGCGGTTCTCAATCAGAGGCAGGTGATTCTCGTTGTCTCTGATTGGGAACCATATTTAGGCAGCCATATTCTTTGAGTGTTTCGTGGGTGATTGTTCCTGTCTCTGTGTTTATTGTCACCAGATAGGCTGTATAGGTTTTCACGTTCAGTTTCTTGTTTTTGTATTATCGTGTTTATTCGTTTATTAAACATGTATCAAAATTACCATGCTGCATTTTGGTCCGACTCTCCTTCGACGGAAGAAAACCGTAACACGGGGGGCTAGGGTCAGTTTGTTATATCTGGAGTACTTCTCCTGTCCTATTCGGTGTCCTGTGTGAATTTAAGTGTGCGTTCTCTAATTCTCTCTTTCTCTCTTTCTTTCTCTCTCTCGGAGGACCTGAGCCCTTGGACCATGCCTCAGGACTACCTGACATGATGACTCCTTACTGTCCCCAGTCCACCTGGCCGTGCTGCTGCTACAGTTTCAACTGTTCTGCCTTATTATTGGCAAAGTGGGTGGGGCTGTGCTTTGGCAAAGTGGGTGGGGTTATATCCTGCCTGTTTGGCCCTGTCCGGGGGTGTCCAATCTACAGATTGTAAATTTAAAAAAGTTGTCAAAAAGTTGGAAGAACAGAAGTGTCTAGAATGTCATTGTATGCTGTAGTGTTAAGAGTTTCCTTCACTGAAACTAAGGAGCTTGAACCATGAAAAAAAGCCCTAGAACATTGTTCCTCCTCCACCAAACTTCGGCCATGGAAACCCAAACCCAGATTCGTCCATCGGACTGCCAGATGGTGAAGTGTGATTCATCACTCCAGAGAACACGTTTCCACTGCTCCAGAGTCCAATGGCGGCAAGCTTTACGCCACTCCAGACCACGCTTGGCATTGTGCATGGTGATCTTGGGCTTGTGTGCAGCTGCTCGGCCATGGAAAACCATTTCATGATGCTCCAGACAAACAGTTCTTGTGCTGACCTTGCTTCCAGAGGCAGTTTGGAACTCATCAAATCAAATCAAATTTTATTAGCCACATGCGCTGAATAAACCAGGTGTAGACCTTACCGAGTGTAACGCTCGTCTCTGGTGGAAGAAGAGGAGGACCAATGCGCAGCATGGTAAGTGTTCATATCTTTTAACAAAGTAATTGAACACTGACCAAAACAATAAATGACAAACGACCTAAACAGGAAATATAATCACCCACAACTCAAGGGTGAAAACAGGCTGCCTAAGTATGGTTCTCAATCAGGGACAACGATTGACAGCTGCCTCTGATTGAGAACCATACCAGGCCAAACACAGAAATCCCAAATCATAGAAAAAAGAACATAGACTGACCACCCAACTCACGCCCTGACCATACTAAAACAAAGACATCACAAAGGAACTAAGGTCAGAATGTGACACCGAGAGAACATGTACTCTTATCTCCACCCGGCACAGTCAGAAGAGGACTGGCCACCCCTCAGAGCCTGGTTCCTCTGTTGGTTTCTTCCTAGGTTCTGTCCTTTATTGGGAGTTTTTCCTAGCCACCGTGCTTCTACATCTGTATTTTTTGCTGTTTGGTATTTTAGTGTCAGTTTCTATAAATATTATTGATATGTTCGTCAAAAGAGAGATCAGGGTCCAGAGTAACGTCGCAGTCTTTCAGTTTTATTTGAAACTGTACCACCATCAAGATTAATTGTCAAATCAAACAGCAGATCTCTCTTGTTTCTTGGGATGTAGAACTAGCATCTCTGTTTGCCGCCATTCACTGTTGCCGCCATTCACTGTTGCCGCCATTCACTTTTGCCGCCATCCACTTATATCTGAAACGCAGGCTTCCAGGTTAGGCAATTTTGGGGCTTCATCATATTTCATTGAAATGTACAGCTGTATGTCGTCCGCATAGCAGTGAAAGTTGACATTGTGTTTCTGAATGACATTACCAAGAGGTAGAATACATAGTGAAAACAATAGTGGTCCTAAAACAAAACCTTGAAGAACACCTAAACGTACCATTGATTTGTTAGAGGACAAACCAACCACAGAGACAAACATTTCTTTCCACCAGAACTTGTCTATGTAACCCAATTAGGGTTTCCAATCTCTCCAAAAGAATGTGGTGATCGATGGTGTCAAAAATGGCACTAAGGTCTAGGAGCAAGAGGACCTTGGTCTGACGCCATTAAAAGGTAATGTAACACCTTCACAAGTGCAGTCTCAGTACTATGATGGTGTCTAAAACCAGACTGGAGCGTTTCATGTTCATTCTTTTTCTTCAGGAAGGCAGTGAATTGCTGCGTAGCAGCTTTTTCAGACATTTCTGAGAGGAATGGGAGATACGATATATGCCAATTTAGTTTATTTATTTTCAAAAGTCAAGGTTACGCTTTTCCAGGGGAGGCTTTATTACTGCCACTTTTAGTGAGTTTGGTACACATCCGGAGGATAGGGAGACATTTATTATGTTCAACATCAGAGGGCAAAGCACAGGAAGTAGGTAGCTGGAAATAGGGTCCAGTAGGCATTGAAGGTTTAGAGGCCATGACTATTTTCGTGTCGCGAGAAGGTAAAAAACTTCAGTGTCTCCTACTGCACATCCAGGTGGTTCTGTTCCCAGGACAACGGAGTTTGGAGAAATACCAAGACTCAAAGAGAGGTCTGTAATTTGCTTTCTAATGATCATGATCTTTTCATCAAAGAAGTTCATGAATCCATCACTGCTGACGTGAAGACCATCCTCTCTTGGGGAAATGCTGCTTTTTAGGTAGCTTTGCAAAAGTATCAAAAATAAATGTTGGATTGTTCTTATTCTCCTCAATTAGGTTGGAAAAGTAGGCTGATCGAGCAGCAGTAAGGGCTCATCGATATTGAATGGTATTGTCTTTCCAAGCTAGTCAGAAGACTTCCAGTTTGGTGGAGAACCATTTCTGTTCCAATTTAATGGAATCTTGCTTCAGGGCTCGGGTATTTTCTATAAATATTTTATTGGGACAAATGTTTTTTGTTTTTAGAGGTGCGACTGCATCAATGGAATTACGCAAGGTTACATTTAGATCGGTGAGGTGGTTAACTGATTTCTGTACTCCGAAGTCCTTGGATAGATGAAGGGAGTCTGGAAGGGCATCTAGGAATCTTTGGGTTGTCTGAGAATTTATAGCCCAGATTTTGATCATTCTTGGTTGGGGTCTGAGCAGATTATTTGTTGAGATTTTAAACGTAATAACATGGTGGTCCGATAGTCCAGGATTATGAGGAAAAATATTCAGATCCAAAATATTTATTCCAAGGAACAAAACTAGATCCAGGGTATGACTGATTTGATTTGATTTGATTTGATTTTGACTGTGGCAATGCATAGATCCGGGGACATGTTGGACAAAACCCACTGAGTCGATGGCTCCAAAAGCCTTTTGGAGTGGGTCTGTTAACTTTTCCATGTGAAGTCACCAGAAATGTGGATATTATCTGCCATGATTACTGGGTCTGATAGTGATTCAGGGAACTCAGTGAAGAACGCTGTATACGGCTCAGGAGGCCTGTAAACAGTAGCTATAAAAAGTGACTAGAAGCTCGAAAGATAAAACGCAGTAATTTTGTTTCTTGAAAATAGACATTTGCTGTCAAATGTTAGCAGCACCTCTGCCTTTGTGGGATGCGCGGGAGATATAGTCACTAGTGTAACCAGAACGAGAGGCCTCATTTAACACAGTAAATGAATCAGGCTTGAGCCATGTTTCAGTCAGGCCAATCACATCAAGGTTATGATCAGTAATTTGTTCATTGACTATGACTGCCTTGGAAGTGAGGGATCTAACATTAAGTAGTTATATTTTGAGATGTGAGGTATCACAATCTCTTTCAATAATGACAGGAATGGAGGAGGTCTTTATTCCAGTGAGATTGCGAAGGTGAATATCGTCATGTTTAGCTTTGCCTGATCTAGATCAAGACAAAGACACGGTCTCAATGGTGATAGCTGAGCTCACTACACTGACTGTGCTAGTGGCAGACTCCACTAAGCTGGCAGGCTGGGAAACAGCCTGCTGCCTGGCCTGCACTCTATTTCATTGTGCCGCTAGAGGAGTTAGAGCCCTGTCTATGTTGGTAGATAAGATGAGGGTGAGTCCCAGACAGCGGGCCAATTATCTAAAAATTATATATTTTGGGAGGGGCAGAAAACTTTTTTCAACCAGTGACTGAGTTGTGCGAGAATGCTGTATAGCTCATCACTCCCCATAACTGGGAGAGGGTGGTGGTAGGAGGTGTGGTGGTAGGAGGTGTGGTGGTAGTAGGGGTGGTGGTAGTAGGGGTGGTGGTAGTGGGTGTGGAGGTGGTAGCATTTGGAGTGGTAGTAGTGGTGGTGGTGGTGTTAGTAGTAGGGGTGGTGGTAGTAGGGGTGGTGGTAGTAGGGGTGGTGGTAGTAGTAGTGGGTGTGGTAGTAGGGGTGGTGGTGTTAGTAGTAGGGTTGGTGGTAGTAGGGTTGGTGGTAGTAGGGGTGGTGGTAGTAGGGGTGGTGGTAGTAGTGGGTGTGGTAGTGGGTGTGGTAGTAGGGGTGGTGGTAGTAGGGGTGGTGGTAGTGGTGGTGGTGGAAGTAGGGGTGGTGGTAGTAGAGGTGGTGGTAGTAAGGGTGTGGAGGTGGTAGCATTTGGAGTGGTAGTAGTGGTTGTGGTGTTAGTAGTAGGGGTGGTGGTAGTGGTGGTGGGTGTGGTAGTAGGGGTGGTGGTGTTAGTAGTAGGGGTGGTGGTAGTAGGGGTGGTGGTTGTAAGGGTGGTGGTAGGGGGTGGTAGGGGGTGGGGGTTGTACTAGTGGGTGTGGTAGTAGGGGTGGCGGTTGTAGGGGTGGTGGAAGTGGGGTGGTGGTAGTAGGGGTGGTGGAAGTGGGGGTGGTGGTAGTAGTGGGGGTGGTGGTACTGATGATGGTGGTATTAGTGGTGGTGGAAGTGGGGGTGGTGGTAGTAGGGGTGGTGGTAGCACTGGGTGTGGTAGTAGGGGTGGTTGTAGGGGTGGTGGTAGTAGTGGGTGTGGTGGTGGTAGTAGGGGTGGTGGTAGTAGGGGTGGTGGTAGTAGTGGGTGTGGTGGTGGTAGTAGGGGTGGTGGTGGTGGTAGTAGGGGTGGTAATTGTAGGGGTGGTGGTAGGGAGGGTGGTAGTAGTGGGTGTGGTGGTGGAAGTAGGGGTGGTGGTTGTACCGGGTGGTGGTTGTAGGGGTGGTGGTTATACCGGGTGGTGGTTGTAGGGGTGGCGGTAGGGGGAGTGGAGGTAGTAGGGGTGGCGGTAGGGGGTTGGTAGTAGGTGTGGTGGTGGTAGTAGGGGTGGTGAAAGGAGGGGTGGTGGTAGGGGGTGGTAGTAGTGTGGTGGTGGTAGTAGGGGTGGTGAAAGGAGGGGTGGTGGTAGGGGGTGGTAGTAGGTGTGGTGGTGGTAGTAGGGGTGGTGGATGTAGGGGTGGTGGTAGAAGTGGGTGTGGTGGTGGTGGTGGGGTGGTAGTAGAGGTGGTGGTAGTAGGGGTGGTGGAAGGAGGGGTGGTGGTAGGGGGTGTGGTAGAAGTGGGTGTGGTGGTGGTAGTAGGGGTGGTGGTAGAAGTGGGTGTGGTGGTGGTGGTAGCACTGGGTGTGGTAGTAGAGGTGGTGGTTGTAGGGGTGGATGTAGGGGTGGTGGTAGGGGTGGTGGTAGTTGTAGGGGTGGTGTTAGTAGTAGGGGTGGTGGTAGTAGTAGGGGTGGTGTTAGTAGTAGGGGTGGTGGTAGTAGTAGGGGTGGTGGTAGGTGTCAGTGGCACCAGTTTGAGTGGCCATGGGGCAAGTTGAGAGGGCAAGTAGGGGAACCAGTTTGGTGGCCATGGGCAAGTTAGGGCACGTCAGGGGCACTAGTTTAAGTGGCCATGGGGCAAGTTGAGAGGGCACGTTAGGGGCACTAGTTTAAGTGGCCATGGTGCAAGTTGAGAGGGCACGTCAGGGGCACTAGTTTAAGTGGCCATGGGGCAAGTTGAGAGAGCAAGTAGGGGCACTAGTTTAAGTGGCCATGGGGCAAGTTGAGAGGGCACGTCAGGGGCACTAGTTTAAGTGGCCATGGGGCAAGTTGAGAGGGCAAGTAGGGGCACTAGTTTAAGTGTCCATGGGGCAAGTTGAGAGGGCACGTCAGGGGCACTAGTTTAAGTGGCCATGGGGCAAGTTGAGAGGGCACGTCAGGGGCACTATTTTAAGTGGCCATGGGGCAAGTTGAGAGGGCACGTCAGGGGCACTAGTTTAAGTGGCCATGGGGCAAGTTGAGAGGGCACGTCAGGGGCACTAGTTTAAGTGGCCATGGGGCCTGCAACGGAAACATGCGGTCTCTCCTTCACTGCAGCCGAAGTGAGTAAGACATTTAAACGTGTTAACCCTCGCAAGGCTGCAGGCCCAGACGGCATCCCCAGCCGTGCCCTCAGAGCATGCGCAGACCAGCTGGCCGGTGTGTTTACGGACATATTCAATCAATCCCTATACCAGTCTGCTGTTCCCACATGCTTCAAGAGGGCCACCATTGTTCCTGTTCCCAAGAAAGCTAAGGTAACTGAGCTAAACGACTACCGCCCCGTAGCACTCACATCCGTCATCATGAAGTGCTTTGAGAGACTAGTCAAGGACCATATCACCTCCACCCTACCTGACACCCTTGACCCACTCCAATTTGCTTACCGCCCAAATAGGTCCACAGACGATGCAATCTCAACCACACTGCACACTGCCCTAACCCATCTGGACAAGAGGAATACCTATGTGAGAATGCTGTTCATCGACTACAGCTCGGCATTCAACACCATAGTACCCTCCAAGCTCGTCATCAAGCTAGAGACCCTGGGTCTCGACCCCGCCCTGTGCAACTGGGTACTGGACTTCCTGACGGGCCGCCCCCAGGTGGTGAGGGTAGGCAACAACATCTCCTCCCCGCTGATCCTCAACACTGGGGCCCCACAAGGGTGCGTTCTGAGCCCTCTCCTGTACTCCCTGTTCACCCACGACTGCGTGGCCATGCACGCCTCCAACTCAATCATCAAGTTTGCGGACGACACAACAGTGGTAGGCTTGATTACCAACAACGACGAGACGGCCTACAGGGAGGAGGTGAGGGCCCTCGGAGTGTGGTGTCAGGAAAATAACCTCACACTCAACGTCAACAAAACTAAGGAGATGATTGTGGACTTCAGGAAACAGCAGAGGGAACACCCCCTATCCACATCGATGGAACAGTAGTGGAGAGGGTAGCAAGTTTTAAGTTCCTCGGCATACACATCACAGACAAACTGAATTGGTCCACTCACACAGACAGCATCGTGAGGAAGGCGCAGCAGCGCCTCTTCAACCTCAGGAGGCTGAAGAAATTTGGCTTGTCACCAAAAGCACTCACAAACTTCTACAGATGCACAATCGAGAGCATCCTGGCGGGCTGTATCACCGCCTGGTATGGCAACTGCACCGCCCTCAACCGTAAGGCTCTCCAGAGGGTAGTGAGGTCTGCACAACGCATCACCGGGGGCAAACTACCTGCCCTCCAGGACACCTACACCACCCGATGCTACAGGAAGGCCATAAAGATCATCAAGGACATCAACCACCCGAGCCACTGCCTGTTCACCCCGCTATCATCCAGAAGGCGAGGTCAGTACAGGTGCATCAAAGCTGGGACCGAGAGACTGAAAAACAGCTTCTATCTCAAGGCCATCAGACTGTTAAACAGACACCACTAACATTGAGTGGCTACTGCCAACACACTGTCAATGACACTGACTCTACTCCAGCCACTTTAATCATGGGAATTGATGGGAAATTATGTAAATATATCACTAGCCACTTTAAACAATGCTACCTTATATAATGTTACTTACCCTACATTGTTCATCTCATATGCATACGTTGATACTGTACTCTATATCATCGACTGCATCCTTATGTAATACATGTATCACTAGCCACTTTAACTATGCCACTTGGTTTACATACTTATCTCATATGTATATACTGTACTCGATATCATCTACTGTATCTTGCCTATGCTGCTCTGTACCATCACTCATTCATATATCCTTATGTACATATTCTTTATCCCCTTACACTGTGTATAAGACAGTAGTTTTTTTTGGAATTGTTAGTTAGATTACTTGCTTTTTATTACTGCATTGTCGGAACTAGAAGCACAAGCATTTCGCTACACTCGCATTAACATCTGCTAACCATGTGTATGTGACAAATAAAATTTGATTTGATTTGATTTAAGTTGAGAGGGCACGTCAGGGGCACTAGTTTAAGTGGCCATGGGGCAAGTTGAGAGAGCAAGAGAGAGAGAGATAGCATCCACATTAACACATATAAAATATCTATAATAAATGCTATCTAGAACTGTAACACTGTATGTCTCGGATTACAACATGTTTCTTTGGAGCTGTTCGTCACAGCTATCTTGATGTGTTGATTTGGACGCTCTCTCTCGATTGCTCTCTCACACACGGACGCACGCACACACAGTAATCTAGTGTATCGATAGGGTTGTTGAAATGGATGTATGGATTAGGGCTGAACAGAGGCCATTCTACATGAAAGACTGTTGATGTGGGAACATTGTGGCTCTGTTCTGCTTGGCTCTGTGTTGTCAGGTCAGAGGTAGCTGCCTCTGCTAGGGAAAGGGGCGTGGCTGAGGAATGTAGGGCTAGGGGGATGGAGGGTTGTTTAATGGAGGGATAGAAGGATCGCAGGACTAGGACTACCAGGCCTGATGACTCCTGGCTATCCCTGTCCCCAGTCTACCCTGTCGTGCTTCTGATCCAGTCTCTGCTGTTTCTGTCTGCGGCTATGGAACCCTGACCTGCTCAGTGCTCACCGGACGCTCTACCTTGTCCCAGATGCTCTACCTTGTCCCGGATGCTCTACCTTGTCCCGGAAGCTCTACCTTGTCCCAGACGCTCTACCTTGTCCCGGACGCTCTACCTTGTCCCAGACGCTCTACCTTGTCCCGGACGCTCTACCTTGTCCAGGATGCTCTACCTTGTCCCGGACGCTCTACCTTGTCCTGGATGCTCTACCTTGTCCCGGATGCTCTACCTTGTCACGGATGCTCTACCTTGTCCCAGATGCTCTACCTTGTCCTGGATGCTCTACCTTGTCCCGGATGCTCTACCTTGTCCTGGATGCTCTACCTTGTCCCGGACCACCCTTTCTCTCTCTACCAGATCTGCTGTCTCGACCTCTGAATGCTCGGTAATGAAAAGCTATCTGACATTTAATCCTGAGGTACTGAACTACTGCACCTTCTATAACCACTGTGATTATTATTTGACCCTGCAGGTGATCTATGAACTCTTGAACGTCTTGCAGAACGATCTGGCCTAAGGTTTCTTCCTAGGTTCCTGCATTTCTAGGGAGGTTTCCTAGCCACCGTGCTCTGCATCTGCACTGCTTGCTCTTTGGGGGTTTTAGGCTGGGTTTTTGTAAAGCACTTTGGGGCAACTGATGGAAAAAGGGCATTATAAAAATGTGTTTGATGGATGGATGGGGATGGAGAGTGGATCTGGATCAATAGACATGAGAGCATGGTAGTGTCGGTTACCCATTTAATTACTCCTTCCATCTCCTTCTATAAACAAACATGATAGCACCCTGAGAGCGCTTAGTGCCTAGTCTCCAGGCCCACATAAAGACAGCTCTAATACACACACACACAGACAGACACACACACAGGCAGACATCTGCTGCTGCTGTTAGGGTTTCAACAGAGGGGAAAAGGGAAGAAATGCTTCCCTCTTCTGGTTAGATTGAGAATTGGGGAATTTAGAAACAAATATATTCCATGTTGATGAAGGACACGTTCTTTTGAAATTGAGAGTGGCGTAGGTTGAGCCATTTTTAACATTCAGCATCACTCCGTCAAGGGAAATATAGTATACTGTCTAACATATAACATACATGTGTATCCATGTGAAAACATAGCAAGAAATAGTGGTCTCTTTGCACAATTTACCCCGAGTGTGGGGTCGATCCAAGGGCCAGGGTAAGTTAAGCCGCCTACAGTGGCTTCTGATTATGTCCACCCCCTTGGTATTTTTCCTATTTTGTTGCCTTACAACCTGGAATTAAAATAGATTTTTGGGGGGTTTGTATCATTTAATTTAAACAACAAGCCAAACGTTTTTAAGAACCAAAATATTTTTTATTGTGAAACAAACAAGAAATAAGACGAAAAAATGGAAAACTTGAGCTTGCATAACTATTCCCCCCAAAGTCAATACTTTGTAGAGCCACCTTTTGCATCAATTACAGCTGCAAGTCTCTTGGAGTATGTCTCTGTAAGCTAGGCACATCTAGCCACTGGGATTTTTGCCCATTCTTCAAGGCAAAACTGCTCCAGCTCCTTCAAGTTGGATAGGTTCCGCTGGTATAAAGCAATCTTTAAGTCATACCACAGATTCTCAATTGGATTGAGGTCTGGGCTTTGACTAGGCCATTCCAAGACATTTAAGTGTTTCCCCTTAAACCACTCAAGTGTTGCTTTAGCAGTATGCTTAGGGTCATTGTCCTGCTGGAAGGTGAACCTCCGTCCCAGTCTCAAATCTCTGGTAGACTGAAACAGGTTTACTTCAAGAATTACCCTGCATTTAGCGCCATCCATCATTCCTTCAATTCTGATCAGTTTCCCAGTCCCTGCCGATGAAAAACAGTCTCATATGACCAGAGTACATTCTTCCATATGTTTGGGGACTCTCCCGCACGCCTTTTGGTGAACACCAAACATGTTTGCTAATTTTTTTCTTTAGCAATGTCTTTTCTGGCCACTCTTCCGTAAAGCCTAGCTCTGTGGAGTGTACGGCTTAAAGTGGTCCTATGGACAGACACTAAAATCTCCGCTGTGGAGCTTTGCAGCTCCTTCAGGGTTATCTTTGGTCTCTTTGTTGCCCTCCTTGCCTGGTCTGTGAATTTCGGTGGGCGGTCCTCTCTTGGCAGGTTTGTTGTGGTGCCATATTCTTTCCATTTTTTAATAATGGATTTAATGGTGCTTCGTGGGATGTTCAAAGTTTCTGTTTGGAGAGCTCCTTGGTCTTCATGGTGCCACTTGCTTGGTGGTGCCACTTAGTGGTGTTGCAGACTCTGGAGCCTTTCAGAACAGGTGTTTATATATACTGAGATCATGTGACAGATCATGTGACACTTAGATTGCACACAGGTGGACTTTATTTAACTAATGATGTGTCTTCTGAAGGTAATTGGTTGCACCAGATCTTATTTAGGGTCTTCATAGTAAAGGGGGTGAATACATATACACACACCACTTTTCTGTTTTTATTTGTATTTTATTTTTTGAAATAAGTGATTTTTTAAATTTCACTATTTTGTGTATGTCCATTAAAAAAAATCAATTTAAATTACAGCTTGTAATGAAACAAAATAGGAAAAATTCCAAGCGGGGTGAATACTTTTGCGAGGCACTGTACAAATGTCTGTACTGAATTAAATATTACCACTACCTTCTTAAAACCATGTCTGTCAAATATGATTTCATTGAATCAACCTTTTTGCAAAAATATATCATCAAGAAACATTATGCTTATGTGAATACATTGTGTACAATGGGGGAAAGATTAGTGTCACAATACTGAAGCCTGGAGATCAAAGAAATGTCGCCAAAGTAAATACCATGAGATCAATGAGATCTCTGTCTCCCTCGCATTCAATGAGATCTCTGTCTCCCTTTGTCTCCCTCTGTCTCCCTCTGTCTCTCATTCAATGAGATCTCTGTCTCCCTCGCATTCAATGAGATCTCTGTCTCCCTCTGTCTCCCTCTGTCTCGCATTCAATGAGATCTCTGTCTCCCTCGCATTCAATGAGATCTCAATGAGATCTCTGTCTCCCTCTGTCTCTCATTCAATGAGATCTCTGTCTCCCTCTGTCTCATTCCTCTGTCTCTCTGCATTCAATGAGATCTCTGTCTCCCTCTGTCTCTCATTCAATGAGATCTCTGTCTCCCTCTGTCTCTCATTCTGAGATCTCTGTCTCCCTCGCATTCAATGAGATCTCTGTCTCCCTCTGTCTCTCATTCAATGAGATCTCTCTCCCCCTCTGTCTCCCCCCCCTCCCTCCCTCCCTCCCTCCCTCCCTCCCTCCCTCCCTCTCTCCCTCCGTCCCTCACTCCCTCCCTCCCTGTCTCTGTCCCTCCCCTCTGTCTCTCTCCCCTCTCTGTCTCTCTCCCCTCTGTCTCCCTCCTCCCACTTCTGTCTCCCTCTCTCCCCCTCTGTCTCTCTCTCCCACCCCAGTCGCCCCCCCCCCTCTCCCCCTCCCCCCCCTCCCTCCCTCCCTCCCTCCCTCCCTCCCTCCCTCCCTCCCTCCCTCCCTCCCTCCCTCCCTCCCTCCCTCCCTCCCTCCTCTGTCTCCGTCCCTCCCCCTCTGTCTCTCTCCTCTTCTGTCTCCCTCCCTCCCTCCCCCTCTCTCTCCCTCCCCCTCTGTCTCCCTCTCTCCCCCTCTGTCTCTCTCTCTACCAATTCAATTCAAGGGACTTTATTGGCCTGGGAAACAAATGTTAATATTGCCAAAGCAAGTGAAGTAGATAATATACAAAAGTGAAATAAACAATAAAAATGAACAGTGAACATTACACTCACAGTGTTCCAAAAGAATAAAGACATTACAAATGTCATATTATACATATATATATATATATGTATATACAGTGTTGTAACGGTGTACAAATGGTTAAAGTACAAAAGGGAAAATAAATAAGCATAAATATGGGTTGTATTTACAATGGTGTTTGTTCTTCACTGGTTGACCTTTTATTGTGACAACAGATTACAAATCTTGCTGCTGTGATGTCACACTGTGGTATTTCACCCAGTAGATATGGGGGTTTATCAAAATTGTTTGTTTTCGAATTCTTTGTGGATCTGTGTAATCTGAGGGAAATATGTTTCTCTAATATGGTCATACATTGGGCAGGAGGTTAGGAAGTGCAGCTCAGTTTTCACCTCATTTTGTGGGCAGTGATCACATAGCCTGTCTTGTCTTGAGAGGCACGTCTGCCTACGGCGGACATTCTCAATAGCAAGGCTATGCTCACTGAGTCTGTACATTGTCAAAGCTTTCCTTAAGTTTGGGTCAGTCACAGTGGTCAGGTATTCTACCACTGTGTACTCTATGTTTAGAGGGAAATAGAATTCTAGTTTGAGCTGTATTTTGTGTCAAGTAATTTACTTTTTCTTTTCTCATGATTTGGATTGGGCTCTATCGTTTGTGAACAGAGCCCCGGACCAGCTTGCTTAGGGCTCCAGATTCATCTCTCTGTAGGTGGGAGATTTTGGAATTGCTTCCTTTTAGGTGTTTGCAGAATATAACGTCTCTTTTCAAGATTTTGATCATTAGCAGTAAATAACCTAATTCTGCTCTGCATGAATTATTTGGTGTTTTACATTGTATACTGAATTCAGAATTCTGCATGCAGTTAAATTATTGTTTTGGTGAGGGGACCCCAGACCTCACAATCGTAATGGGCAATGGGTTCTGTAACTGAATCAAGCGTTTTTATTCAGATCCTAATTGGTATGTTGAATTCTATGTTCCTTTAGATGAATAGAAGGCCCTTCTTGTCTCAGCATGTTCACCGCTTTGTGGACGTTACGCTGATGTTGAGGCCGAGGTCAAACTTATATGAATCACTCAGATGCACCATAGTCCATGTCAGTCTGGAGCTGAACCATAGTCCACGTTAGTCTGGAGCTGCACCATAGTCCACGTTAGTCTGGAGCTGCACCATAGTCCACGTTAGTCTGGAGCTGCACCATAGTCCACGTTAGTCTGGAGCTGCACCATAGTCCACGTTAGTCTGGCACCATAGTCCACATCAGTCTGGAGCTGCACCATTGTCCACGTTAGTCTGGCACCATAGTCCACATCAGTCTGGAGCTGCACCATAGTCCACGTCAGTCTGGAGCTGCACCATAGTCCACGTCAGTCTGGAGCTGCACCATAGTCCACGTCAGTCTGGCACCATAGTCCACGTTAGTCTGGAGCTGCACCATAGTCCACGTCAGTCTGGCACCATAGTCCACGTTAGTCTGGAGCTGAACCATAGTCCACGTTAGTCTGGAGCTGCACCATAGTCCACGTCAGTCTGGAGCTGCACCACAGTCCACGTTAGTCTGGCACCATAGTCCACATCAGTCTGGAGCTGAACCATAGTCCACGTTAGTCTGGAGCTGCACCATAGTCCACGTTAGTCTGGAGCTGCACCATAGTCCATGTTAGTCTGGAGCTGCACCATAGTCCACGTTAGTCTGGAGCTGCACCATAGTCCACGTTAGTCTGGCACCATAGTCCACATCAGTCTGGAGTTGAACCATAGTCCACGTTAGTCTGGAGCTGCACCATAGTCCACGTTAGTCTGGCACCATAGTCCACATCAGTCTGGAGCTGCACCATTGTCCACGTTAGTCTGGCACCATAGTCCACATCAGTCTGGAGCTGCACCATAGTCCACGTCAGTCTGGAGCTGCACCATAGTCCACGTCAGTCTGGAGCTGCACCATAGTCCACGTCAGTTTGGCACCATAGTCCACGTTAGTCTGGAGCTGCACCATAGTCCACGTCAGTCTGGCACCATAGTCCACGTTAGTCTGGAGCTGAACCATAGTCCACGTTAGTCTGGAGCTGCACCATAGTCCACGTCAGTCTGGAGCTGCACCATAGTCCACGTCAGTCTGGAGCTGCACCATAGTCCACGTCAGTCTGGCACCATAGTCCACGTTAGTCTGGAGCTGAACCATAGTCCACGTTAGTCTGGAGCTGAACCATAGTCCACGTTAGTCTGGCACCATAGTCCACGTTAGTCTGGAGCTGAACCATAGTCCACGTTAGTCTGGCACCATAGTCCACGTCAGTCTGGAGCTGAACCATAGTCCACGTTAGTCTGGCACCATAGTCCACGTTAGTCTGGAGCTGCACCATAGTCCACGTTAGTCTGGCACCATAGTCCACGTTAGTCTGGAGCTGCACCATAGTCCACGTCAGTCTGGCACCATAGTCCACGTTAGTCTGGAGCTGAACCATAGTCCATGTTAGTCTGGAGCTGCACCATAGTCCACGTCAGTCTGGAGCTGCACCATAGTCCACGTCAGTCTGGCACCATAGTCCACGTTAGTCTGGAGCTGAACCATAGTCCACGTTAGTCTGGCACCATAGTCCAAGTCAGTCTGGAGCTGAACCATAGTCCACGTTAGTCTGGCATCATAGTCCACGTTAGTCTGGAGCTGCACCATAGTCCACGTCAGTCTGGAGCTGAACCATAGTCCACATTAGTCTGGAGCTGCACCATAGTCCACGTCAGTCTGGCACCATAGTCCATGTCAGTCTGGAGCTGAACCATAGTCCATGTCAGTCTGGAGCTGAACCATAGTCCACATCAGTCTGGAGCTGAACCATAGTCCACGTTAGTCTGGCACCATAGTCCACGTCAGTCTGGAGCTGCACCATAGTCCACGTTAGTCTGGCAACATAGTCCACATCAGTCTGGAGCTGAACCATAGTCTACGTCAGTCTGGAGCTGCACCATAGTCCACGTCAGTCTGGCACCATAGTCCACGTTAGTCTGGAGCTGCACCATAGTCCACGTTAGTCTGGAGCTGCACCATAGTCCACGTCAGTCTGGCACCATAGTCCACGTCAGTCTGGCACCATAGTCCACGTCAGTCTGGAGCTGCAACATAGTCCACGTCAGTCTGGCACCATAGTCCACGTCAGTCTGGAGCTGCACCATAGTCCACATCAGTCTGGAACTGAACCATAGTCCATGTCAGTCTGAAGCTGGACCATAGTCCACGTAAGTCTGGAGCTGAACCATAGTCCATGTCAGTCTGGAGCTGCACCATAGTCCACGTCAGTCTGGAGCTGCACCGTAGTCCACGTCAGTCTGGCACCATAGTCCACGTCAGTCTGGAGCTGCAACATAGTCCACGTCAGTCTGGCACCATAGTCCACGTCAGTCTGGAGCTGCAACATAGTCCATGTCAGTCTGGCACCATAGTCCACGTCAGTCTGGAGCTGCACCATAGTCCACATCAGTCTGGAACTGAACCATAGTCCACGTAAGTCTGGAGCTGCACCATAGTCCACCTCATGGGTCCTTGTCAACAGTAGTACACTACCCTATGGGTCCTTGTCAACAGTAGTACACTACCCTATGGGTCCTGGTCAACAGTAGTACACTACCCTATGGGTCCTGGTCAACAGTAGATCACTACCCTATGGGTCCTGGTCAACAGTAGTACACTACCCTATGGGTCCTGGTCAACAGTAGTACACTACCCTATGGGTCCTGGTCAACAGTAGATCACTACCCTATGGGTCCTAGCTATGGGTCCTGGTCAACAGTAGTGCACTACCCTGTGGGTCCTAGCTATGGATCCTGGTAAACAGTGGTACACTACCCTATGGGTCCTGGTCAACAGTAGTACACTACCCTATGGGTCCTGGTCAACAGTAGTACACTACCCTATGGGTCCTAGCTATGGTGTCCTGGTCAACAGTAGTTCACTACCCTATGGGTCCTGGTCAACAGTAGAGCACTACCCTATGGGCCCTGGTCAACAGTAGAGCACTACCCTATGGGCCCTGGTCAACATTAGTACATTAAATTGATAAGTGGGCTATTTAGGTTGCTGTCATGGTTTGGGTTGGCTTCAAAATGCAATTATCTTCTGGGTTATCCCCCTTTACATCTGACTAGCTATCCCCCTTTACATCTGACTAGGTATCCCCCTTTACATCTGACTAGGTATCCCCCTTTACATCTGACTAGGTATCCCCCTTTACATCTGACTAGTTATCCCCCTTTACATCTGACTAGGTATCCCCCTTTACATCTGACTAGGTATCCCCCTTTACATCTGACTAGGGCTAGGACTAGGTATCCCCCTTTACATCTGACTAGGTATCCCCCTTTACAACTTCGACCCAGAAAAAAAGGCTGCTGTGGAGAGGTTGTAGCTGTGGAGAGGCTGTAGCTGTGGAGAGGCTGTAGCTGTGGAGAGACTGTAGCTGTGGAGAGGTTGTAGCATGGAGAGTCTGTAGCTGTGGAGAGACTGTAGCTGTGTAGAGGTTGAGCGTGGAGAGTCTCTAGCTGTGGAGAGGCTGTAGCGTGGAGAGACTGTAGCTGTGGAGAGGCTGTAGCTGTGGAGAGACTGTAGCTGTGTAGAGGTTGAGCGTGGAGAGTCTCTAGCTGTGGAGAGGCTGTAGCGTGGAGAGACTGTAGCTGTGGAGAGGCTGTAGCTGTGGAGAGACTGTAGCTGTGGAGAGACTGTAGCTGTGGAGAGGCTGTAGCTGTGGAGAGACTGTAGCTGTGGAGAGACTGTAGCTGTGGAGAGACTGTAGCTGTGGAGAGACTGTAGCTGTGGAGAGGTTGTAGCTGTGGAGAGACTGTAGCTGTGGAGAGGTTGTAGCTGTGGAGAGACTGTAGCTGTGGAGAGGCTGTAGCTGTGGAGAGACTGTAGCTGTGGAGAGACTGTAGCTGTGGAGAGACTGTAGCTGTGGAGAGACTGTAGCTGTGTTGAGGTTGCAGCTTTGGAGAGGCTGTAGCTGTGGAGAGGCTGTAGCTGTGGAGAGACTGTAGCTGTGGAGACTGTAGCTGTGGAGAGGTTGTAGCTGTGGGAGAGACTGTAGCTGTGGAGAGACTGTAGCTGTGGAGAGACTGTAGCTGTGGAGAGACTGTAGCTGTGGAGAGACTGTAGCTGTGGAGAGACTGTAGCTGTGGAGAGGTGTAGCTGTGGAGAGACTGTAGCTGTGGAGAGACTGTAGCTGTGGAGAGACTGTAGCTGTGTTGAGGTTGCAGCTTTGAGAGCTGTGGAGAGACTGTAGCTGTGGAGAGACTGTAGCTGTGGAGAGGTTGTAGCTGTGGAGAGGTTGTAGCTGTGGAGAGACTGTAGCTGTGGAGAGACTGTAGCTGTGGAGGCTGTAGCTGTGGAGAGACTGTAGCTGTGGAGAGAGTCTGTGGAGAGTAGTGGAGAGACTGTAGCTGTGGAGAGGTTGTAGCTGTGGAGGACTGTAGCTGTGGAGAGGTTGTTGCTGTGGAGAGGTTGTAGCTGTGGAGAGACTGTAGCTGTGGAGAGGTTGTAGCTGTGGAGAGGTTGTATCTGTGGAGAGGTTGTAGCTGTGGGAGAGGTTGTAGCTGTGCTGAGAGAGACTGTAGCTGTGGAGAGTCTGTAGCTGTGGAGGTTGTAGCTGTGGAGAGGTTGTATCTGTGGAGAGGTTGTATCTGTGGCGTGGAGGTTGTAGCTGTGGAGAGACTGTAGCTGTGGAGAGGTTGTATCTGTGGAGAGGTTGTAGCTGTGGAGAGGTTGTAGCTGTGGAGAGGTTGTAGCTGTGGAGAGGTTGTAGCTGTGGAGGTTGTAGCTGTGGAGAGGTTGTATCTGTGGAGAGGTTGTAGCTGTGGAGAGGTTGTAGCTGTGGAGAGACTGTAGCTGTGGAGAGGTTGTAGCTGTGGAGAGACTGTAGCTGTGGAGAGGTTGTAGCATGGAGAGTCTGTAGCTGTGGAGAGGTTGTAGCTGTGGAGAGGTTGAGCTGTGGAGAGTCTCTAGCTGTGGAGAGGCTGTAGCTGTGGAGAGACTGTAGCTGTGGATGGAGGTCTGTAGCTGTGGAGAGACTGTAGCTGTGTAGAGGTTGAGCGTGGAGAGTCTCTAGCTGTGGAGAGGCTGTAGCGTGGAGAGACTGTAGCTGTGGAGAGGCTGTAGCTGTGGAGAGACTGTAGCTGTGGAGAGACTGTAGCTGTGGAGAGGCTGTAGCTGTGGAGAGACTGTAGCTGTGGAGAGAGCTGTAGCTGTGGAGAGACTGTAGCTGTGGAGAGACTGTAGCTGTGGAGAGACTGTAGCTGTGGAGAGGTTGTAGCTGTGGAGAGGTTGTAGCTGTGGAGAGGCTGTAGCTGTGGAGAGACTGTAGCTGTGGAGAGACTGTAGCTGTGGAGAGACTGTAGCTGTGTTGAGGTTGCAGCTTTGGAGAGGCTGTAGCTGTGGAGAGACTGTAGCTGTGGAGAGGTTGTAGCTGTGGAGAGGCTGTAGCTGTGGAGAGACTGTAGCTGTGGAGAGACTTTAACTGTGGAGAGACTGTAGCTGTGGAGAGACTGTAGCTGTGGAGATTTTGTAGCTGTGGAGATTTTGTAGCTCTGGAGAGACTGTAGCTCTGGAGAGACTGTAGCTGTGGAGAGGTTGTAGCTGTGGAGAGACTGTAGCTGTGGAGAGACTGTAGCTGTGGAGGCTGTAGCTGTGGAGAGACTGTAGCTGTGGAGAGTCTGTAGCGTGGAGAGACTGTAGCTGTGGAGAGGTTGTAGCTGTGGAGAGGTTGTTGCGTGGAGAGGTTGTAGCTGTGGAGAGACTGTAGCTGTGGAGAGGTTGTAGCTGTGGAGAGGTTGTATCTGTGGAGAGGTTGTAGCTGTGGAGAGGTTGTAGCTGTGGAGAGGTTGTAGCTGTGGAGGTTGTAGCTGTGGAGAAGTTGTATCTGTGGAGAGGTTGTATCTGTGGAGAGGTTGTAGCTGTGGAGAGACTGTAGCTGTGGAGAGGTTGTATCTGTGGAGAGGTTGTAGCTGTGGAGAGGTTGTAGCTGTGGAGAGGTTGTAGCTGTGGAGAGGTTGTATCTGTGGAGAGGTTGTATCTGTGGAGAGGTTGTAGCTGTGGAGAGGTTGTAGCTGTGGAGAGGTTGTAGCTGTGGAGAGGTTGTAGCTGTGGAGAGGTTGTAGCTGTGGAGAGGTTGTAGCTGTGGAGAGGTTGTAGCTGTGTATCTGTGGAGAGGTTGTATCTGTGGAGAGGTTGTATCTGTGGAGAGGTTGTATCTGTGGAGAGGTTGTATCTGTGGAGAGGTTGTATCTGTGGAGGTTGTAGCTGTGGAGAGGTTGTAGCTGTGGAGAGGTTGTATCTGTGGAGAGGTTGTAGCTGTGGAGAGGTTGTAGCTGTGGAGAGGTTGTAGCTGTGGAGGTTGTAGCTGTGGAGAAGTTGTATCTGTGGAGAGGTTGTATCTGTGGAGAGGTTGTAGCTGTGGAGAGACTAGCTGTGGAGAGGTTGTATCTGTGGAGAGGTTGTAGCTGTGGAGAGGTTGTAGCTGTGGAGAGGTTGTAGCTGTGGAGAGGTTGTATCTGTGGAGAGGTTGTATCTGTGGAGAGGTTGTATCTGTGGAGAGGTTGTAGCTGTGGAGAGGTTGTAGCTGTGGAGAGGATGTAGCTGTGGAGAGGTTGTATCTGTGGAGAGGTTGTATCTGTGGAGAGGTTGTAGCTGTGGAGAGGTTGTAGCTGTGGAGAGGTTGTAGCTGTGGAGAGGTTGTATCTGTGGAGAGGTTGTATCTGTGGAGAGGTTGTATCTGTGGAGAGGTTGTATCTGTGGAGAGGTTGTATCTGTGGAGAGGTTGTATCTGTGGAGAGGTTGTAGCTGTGGAGAGGTTGTAGCTGTGGAGAGGTTGTATCTGTGGAGAGGTTGTAGCTGTGGAGAGGTTGTAGCTGTGGAGAGGTTGTAGCTGAGCTCCACTCCTCTCTCTGTCCCATAAGACTTCTTTAGTAGACAAAGCTGTAGATTCAACTACACAACCTTCAAATCATCTGTTTCTCTTTCTTTCTCTCTCCCCCTCCCCCTCTCTCTATTCTCTCTATTCTCTCCATTCTCTATCACTCTCTCTATTCTCTCTCTCTCTCTTTCTTCCTCTTTCTTCCTCTCTCTATTCTCTCTAATCTCTCTCTCTCTCTCTCTCTCTCTCTCCCTCTCTCTCTCTCAGTCTCCCTCTTTCTCCTGCCTGTTCTATTCTCTCTCTCCCCCAGCACCCCTCCTCTCTGTATCCTGGCTCTAAAGTGGAACAACGTCTTAATCGGGACACTCTGAGACGTGAGAGGAATGGCAGAGCAGCCCGACGTCGATGCCGCCATGGCAAAGACAGAAAGAAAGGAAACAGGAGAGAAGAAACAGAGAGGGACGGAGGGAGGGAGGGAGGGTGGGAGGAGAGTGGAAAGAGAGAGAGAGTGTGTGTGTGTGTGTGTGTGTGTGTGTGTGTGTGTGTGTGTGTGTGTGTGTGTGTGTGTGTGTGTGTGTGTGTGTGTGTGTGTGAGGGAGATGGAACCGCCAACTAACAGGGACCTAACTAGTGATGGTTGAGAGTTGAAGAGAGTAACTGCATAATGATGAGTGTCAAAGGCATTTACTCTGAAAGGGCGGGGGGGGAGATAGATAATAAAACATTAAACATTAACTCAGAGACAAAGGAAGCAGGGGAACATTAGGCTTCATAACGACATCCTCTCTCTCTCCCTCTCCTTCCTCTCTCCCTCCCTCACCCCTCTCCTTCCTCTCTCCCTCCCTCTCTCTCTCTCTCCCTCCCCATCCCTTTCTCTCTCCCTCCCTCCCCATCCATCTCTCTCTCCCTCCCTCCCCATCCATCTCTCTCACTCCCTTCCCCATCCATCTCTCTCCCTCCCCCCCCATCCATCTCTCTCTCTCTCTCCCTCCCTCCCCATCCCCTCATCCTCTCTCTCTCTCTCTCCCTCCCCATCCCTCTCTCTCCCTCTCCCCCTCTCTCTCTCCCTCCCTCCCCCCCTCCCTCTCTCTCTCTCTCTCCATCCCCCATCCCTCTCTCTCTCTCTCTCCCTCCCTCCCCATCCCCTCTCTCTCCTCCCTCCCCATCCCTCTCCCCATCCTCTCTCCCTCCCCATCCCTCCCTCTCTCTCTCCCTCCCTCCCCATCCCCTCTCTCCTCCCCCATCCCTCTCTCTCTCTCTCTCCCTCCCTCCCCATCTCTCTCTCCCTCCTCCCTCCCCCATCCCTCTGTCTCTCTTTCTCCCTCCCCCCCATCCCTCTCTGTCTCTCCCTCTCCCTCCCCCCCCCATCCCTCTCTCTCTTTCTCCCTCCCCCATCCCTCTGTCTCTCTCTCTCCCTCCCTCCCCCATCCCTCTGTCTCTCCCTCCCCATCCCTCCTCCTCTCCCTCCCCCATCCCTCTGTCTCTCTCCCTCCCTCCCTCCCTCCCCCATCCCTCTGTCTCTCTCTCTCCCTCCCCATTCCTCTCTCCTCACTGCTGGGAGTTCAGATCAGGGTTAAACAACTGAAAGGAAATATGACACAATATTTGACTTGGAGCCGTTTTATTGTCACATCTGCAGGTTACGAAAGGAAGGAACCATTCGGTACCTCTGAGTGAACCCAGCAATGCCAAAAACCACATCATCAATGTATCTCAGAAAGAAGAATATTTAGCATAGCTATAAGCTCTACTACAGCAGTCTATGGACCATTAAACGCTGTGCGTGGTTAAAATCAATGGCGAAGCCAGAAAGAAAAGCCATATTACAACCTGTGTGTTGTGATAACTGCGTGGTTCGCTCTATAAGCTGTTAGTTCATTTGTCTTGCAACTGCAAAATACCAGCCTAGTCTCATGGACTAGACGTAACATAGTAAACGTAAATTCGAGACACTCAAATTAGTTTGATAAGTTGCGTTTGGTTTGGTTACATAAGACGTGGTTTTAAGAAAAGCAAAAACAAAAGTAGGGTGGTTGGGTCGGGATGGATAACAGGAACCTGAAGGTTGTTCGAATCTCATCAACTTTAGCATTGTGACAATGGCGCCGACAGAGATGGCTGCCTTGCTTCTAGCTCTTTGGAAACTTTGCAGTGTGCTTTTTTAAATTGTATTATTTCTTACATTATTAGTCCAGAAAATGTTTTGTGTTATTACATACAGCCGAGAATCACAACATGGCCGTCAGTAGCACATTAGAGGCTGCTGCCTATAGACACAGACTAGAATACACAAGTCAATAATGTGTACATGTCTGGTATTACTCCTCTCATATGTATAAACTGTTTTCTACACTATTCTACTGTATCTTAGTCTATGTATTACTCTTCTCATATGTATATACTGTTTTCTACACTATTCTACTGTATCTTAGTCTATGTATTACTCCTCTCATATGTATATACTGTTTTCTACACTATTCTACTGTATCTTAGTCTATGCCGCTCTGACATTGTACGTCTATATACTGTATGTATATATTCTTAAATCCTTTACTTAGATTTGTGTGTATTGGGTATGTGTTGTGAAATTGTTAGATATTACTGCACTTTCGGAGCTAGAAACACAAGCATTTCACTACACACGCTATAACATCTGCTGAACAGGTGTATGTGACCAATAACATCTGCTAACCATGTGACCAATAACATCTGCTAACCGTGTGTATGTGACCAATAACATCTGCTAACCATGTGACCAATAACATCTGCTAACCGTGTGTATGTGACCAATAACATCTGCTAACCATGTGACCAATAACATCTGCTAACCATGTGACCAATAACATCTACTAACCACGTGTATGTGACCAATAACATCTGCTAACCATGTGACCAATAACATCTGCTAACCATGTGTATGTGACCAATAACATCTGCTAACCATGTGTATGTGACCAATAACATCTGCTAACCACGTGTATGTGACCAATAACATCTGCTGAACAGGTGTATGTCATTAATAAAATGTGATTTGATTGGACTTTTTTACTACTTACTACTAACCCTAACCCTAACCCTTTTTAGCTACATTGCAAATACTTAGAATGATAGCTAATCCTTCCCTTAACCATAACCCAAACCCTAACCTTAACCTTTCCCCTAAACCTAACCTTAACCTTAACCCTTCCCCTAACCCAATCCTTAACCCTTCCCCTAAACCTAACCTCCCCTAACCCTAACCTTAACCTTAACCTTAACCCTTCCCCTAACACTAACCTTAACCCTTCCCCTAACCTTTAACCCTTCCCCAAACCAGAACCTTAACCCTTCCCCTACCCCTATAACCCAAACCTTAAACCTTCCCCTAACCCAATCCTTAACCCTTCTCCTAACCAGAACGTTAACCCTTCCCCTAACCTTAACCCTAACCAGAACCTTAACCCTTCCCCTAACCCTAACCATTCCCCTAACCCTAACCCTAACCTTAACCCTTCCCCTAACTCTAACCCCAACCTTAACCCTTCCCCTAACCCTAACCCAAACTTAACCCTTCCCCTAACCCTAACCCTAACCTTAACCTTAACCTTAACCCTAACCCTAACCTTAACCCTTCCCTAACTCTAACCCTAACCTTAACCCTTCCCCTAACCCAAACCTTAACCCTAACCCTAACCTTAACCCTTCCCCTAACTCTAACCCAAACCTTAACCCTTCCCCTAACCCTAACCCTAACCTTAACCCTTCCCCATAACCCTAACGCTAACCCAAACCTTAACCCTTCCCCTATAACCCTAACCTTAACCCTTCCCCAAACCCAAACCTTAGAGAGGCTATATACAGTAGAGAGGCTATATACATTAGGGAGACTATATAGAGTAGAAAGGCTATATACAGTAGAGAGGCTATATACAGTAGAGAGGCTATATACAGTAGAGAGGCTATAACAGTAGAGAGGCTATATACAGTAGAGAGGCTATAACAGTAGAGAGGCTATATACAGTAGAGAGGCTATAACAGTAGAGAGACTATATACAGTAGAGAGGCTATATACAGTAGAGAGGCTATATACAGTAGAGGCTATAACAGTAGAGAGGTTATAACAGTAGAGAGGCTATATACAGTAGAGAGGCTATATACAGTAGAGAGGCTATATACAGTACAGAGGCTATATACAGAACAGAGAATATATACAGTAGTGAGGCTATAACAGTAGAGAGGCTATATACAGTAGAGAGGCTATATACAGTAGAGAGGCTATATACAGTAGAGGCTATAACAGTAGAGAGGCTATAACAGTAGAGAGGCTATATACAGTAGAGAGGCTAAATACAGTAGAGGCTATAACAGTAGAGAGGCTATAACAGTAGAGAGGCTATAACAGTAGAAAGGCTAAATACAGTAGAGAGGCTATATACAGTAGAGGCTATATACAGTAGAGAGGCTATATAGAGTAGAGGCTATAACAGTAGAGAGGATATATACAGTAGAGAGGCTATATACAGTAGAGGCTATAACAGTAGAGAGGCTATATACAGTAGATAGGCTATATACAGTAGAGAGGCTATAACAGTAGAGAGGCTATATACAGTAGAGAGGCTATATACAGTAGAGAGGTTATATACAGTAGAGGCTATATACAGTAGCGAGGCTATATACAGTAGAGAGGCTATATACAGTAGAGAGGCTATATACAGTAGCGAGGCTATATACGGTAGAGGATATATATAGTAGAGAGGCTATATACAGTAGAGAGGCTACATACAGACACTGGTTAGTCAGGCTGATTTAGGTAGTATGTACATTTAGATATGGTTAAAGTAATTATGTAAATATGATAAACAGAGAGTAGCAGAAGCTTAAAAAGAGGGGTTGACGGGTGGTGTGTGGGCGGGACACACAGATAGCCCGATTAGCCAATGTGCAGGAGCACTGGTTGGTTGGGCTAAATGAGGTGGTATGTACATGAATGTATAGTTAAAGTGACTATGCATATCATCTTAAATGGAGTGATGGACATCCACAAATGAATACATACCATGCAAAATGTAACATATCAGACTAAATGGAGTATCTCATATTTACCTAAAGAATAATACAAAATGTAACATATCAGACTAAATGGAGTATCTCATATTTACCTAAAGAATAATACAAAATGTAACATATCAGACTAAATGGAGTATCTCGTATTTACCTAAAGAATAATACAACATTCTCAGGTTGGATATAAAGGCCTAAACGCCCGAGACAATAAGAAGACACAGTGGCAGAATAAATTCAAACAAACCTTTGTTTCATCAAAAAACCAGAGAGCAACATCTGTCCGGTGAAGTTCACAAAGCATTTTACATCTATCAAACAGCTATATGATCTACAGCATCGCCAAGCAAATTCATATTTTTTTTCTGAGATATTGATTTAGAACCACAGAGAGTTACCGCAAGTCGCAAAGACAAACAGGAACTGACTCCAGTATTTCTGCACCATTTCAAATTCATTACATTGCTCGCTAGCCTAACTTCCTTTCATGGGCAACGTTAGCTAGTCAACATTAGCCTTCTACATCTAGCTACATCCTCTCAGAGCAGGGGCACAATGTATGAATTTATGGTTGGATCAGAATCCCCTTTTATAATCATTACCCAGTACGGAGAATTAAATCAAACCAGAACTCTAAATCCCTATCTCCATCCATGGCTAATTTAGGAAAGGGGCAATTTTTTTCTAGCTAGCTAGCAACTGGAGGATAACAACACAACGAGATGCAACAATTTGTTCTATCAATGACGTGTTTCTCTCGATGTGATGTGATTGGAGTGAAGCCACTTCCCTTCACACTTTCTATTGGTGAGCCAGGACCAGTCACAGTTGATATCACTTAGTTTAGCTCAACACTGATTGGCTGTTATTTGATACTTTGTTTAATCAAGGGAGGCCAAATGCTCGCTGTCTTTCCTTGGATTCAGGCGTCAACAATCTCATACTCTTTTTTGACTAGACAGCATCAGATAGATGGGCTAAACTTACAGAGACAGAGGGGTGCTCGCTCGGATGCTTTCTCCAGAGAGATACATTCAGCCTCTTGCGAATTTAAGAGAAAATATGAAACACAAAGAGACAAAAGACAAATTATTATTTTTTATTTGATTTTATTTTTGTACATTTTTGGGGGAATGCTGGCTTCCCTTGTAGTGGCGACCCGACATTCAGGGCAGGTCAGGCAAAAAACAAAAAAATATATATAATAAAGTTGGCTTGTTTTGCATTATTCTGGCATAAATTTGTGTTACATATCAGCAAACAATGTAAAAAAATAGAATAAATATTGAGTGAATTGTCATGAGAATTTTCAATTCCAATGATAATAACTGACAATCAATAGCTCTGACCAATCCCCGAGATCTGGAAGACCATGGGTTTAATAATAGACTCAGCTTATGCAAAAAGATAGTACAGTTTATTCAGAGAACATTCTAAAGTCCATTATACAAAGGCATCCATTTTATAGCTGCGCACATACTTCCACACAAACAGTAGGTATCCTACACACATACTTCCACACAAACAGTAGGTATCCTACGCACATACTTCCACACAAACAGTAGGTATCCTACGCACATAAATACACACAAACAGTAGATATCCTACACACATACTTCCACACAAACAGTAGATATCCTACGCACATAAATACACACAAACAGTAGATATCCTACGCACATACTTCCACACAAACAGTAGATATCCACACATAAATACACACAAACAGTAGGTATCCTAATCACAGTAGATATCTTCCACACAAACAGTAGGTATCCTAATCACATACTTCCACACAAACAGTAGATATCCTAATCCATACTTCCACACAAACAGTAGGTACATACTTCCACACAAACAGTAGGTATACACACCTTCCACACAAACAGTAGGTATCCTAACATACTTCCACACAAACAGTAGGTATCCTACACACATACTTCCACACAAACAGTAGGTATCCTAATCACATACTTCCACACAAACAGTAGGTATCCTACACACGCACAAACAGTAGATACTTCCACACAAACAGTAGGTATCCTCCACACACATATCCTTCCACACAAACAGTAGGATATCACATACTTCCACACAAACAGTAGGTATCCTACATACATCCACACAAACAGTAGATATCCTAATCACATACTTCCACACAAACAGTAGGTATCCTACACACATACTTCCACACAAACAGTAGATATCCTCCACACAAACAGTAGGTATCACATACATACACACAAACAGTAGATATCCTAATCACATACATACACACAAACAGTAGGTATCCTAATCACAGTAGGTATCCTACGCACATACTTCCACACAAACAGTAGGTATCCTAATCACATACTTCCACACAAACAGTAGGTATCCTACGCACATACTTCCACACAAACAGTAGGTGAGTTTTATCCTTCCACACAAACTAGGTGAGTTTTATCCTTCACCACTGTGTTATCACCACTCACCCAGCCGACAGTTCCATTCCCCGAGATGAGGGAAACCTTGAGAAGTACTCCCTGTGCTCTCATAGGTTCCTCAGAGGCCTAGCCAGGTCGGTCCAAACACAGTTTTAATTGTTCTACAGTATTTTCCTTCAGCACCCACATACAAGTTCAAATCCTAAACTATGCCTTGTTCAGACAGTCTGTGTTTTTCCACTATACAGATACATTGTTTAACCTAATTCTGACTAAACCTACACACATCATCAAATTATAATTGTATGATTCTAATCAATTTCATACAGTTATAAGGTTTCAGAGTGGAATTACTTTATCATTACCTTTCAACATATACATTATTTGATCAGAATAAAGCCACAAAAAAACATGGCCTCTTTCTTGATAAGGTAGCTCCAAGGTATTTCAGCCTAGCTCAGTGCTTTCAGTGGTGGAGGGGAAGTCAACGGAAGCAAAGAGCGTAGGCATTGGTGATCTTCTCTTGTTGCACCATGATTGGCTCAGTGTTCTGTCACTTATAAGCAGTGGTGATTTAAGTATGTAAATATTGGTGGGTCAAGATAAATATTTTTATTTTTTATTTTTTTTATTTCACCTTTATTTAAACAGGTAGGCTAGTTGAGAACAAGTTCTCATTTGCAACTGCGACCTGGCCAAGATAAAGCATAGCAGTGTGAACAGACAACACAGAGTTACACATGGAGTAAACAATTAACAAGTCAATAACACAGTAGAGAAAATAAGGGGAGTCTATATACATTGTGTGCAAAAGGCATGAGGAGGTAGGCGAATAATTACCATTTTGCAGATTAACACTGGAGTGAAAAATGATCAGATGGTCATGAACAGGTAGAGATATTGGTGTGCAAAAGAGCAGAAAAGTAAATAAATAAAAACAGTATGGGGATGAGGTAGGTAAAAATGGGTGGGCTATTTACCGATAGACTATGTACAGCTGCAGGCTCTGCATCTGTCCTCGTGCTCCTAGACCTTAGTGCTGCTTTCGATACCATCGATCACCACATTCTTTTGGAGAGATTGGAAACCCAAATTGGTCTACACGGACATGTTCTGGCCTGGTTTAGATCTTATCTGTCGGAAAGATCTCAGTTTGTCACTGTGAATGGTTTGTCCTCTGACAAATCAACTGTAAATTTCGGTGTTCCTCAAGGTTCCGTTTTAGGACCACTATTGTTTTCACTATATATTTTACCTCTTGGGGATGTTATTCGAAAACATAATGTTAACTTTCACTGCTATGCGGATGACACACAGCTGTACATTTCAATGAAACATGGTGAAGCCCCAAAATTGCCCTCGCTAGAAGCATGTGTTTCAGACATAAGGAAGTGGATGGCTGCAAACGTTCTACTTTTAAACACAGACAAAACAGAGATGCATGTTCTAGGTCCCAAGAAACAAAGAGATCTTCTGTTGAATCGGACAATTAATCTTAATGGTTGTACAGTCGTCTCAAATAAAACTGTGAAGGACCTCGGCGTTACTCTGGACCCTGATCTCTCTTTTGAAGAACATATCAAGACCATTTCGAGGACAGCTTTTTTCCATCTACTTAACATTGCAAAAATCAGAAACTTTCTGTCCAAAACTGCAGAAAAATTAATCCATGCTTTTGTCACTTCTAGGTTAGACTACTGCAATGCTCTACTTTCCGGCTACCCGGATAAAGCACTAAATAAACTTCAGTTAGTGCTAAATACGGCTGCTAGAATCCTGACTAGAACCAAAAAATTTGATCATATTACTCCAGTGCTAGCCTCTCTACACTGGCTTCCTGTCAAAGCAAGGGCTGATTTCAAGGTTTTACTGCTAACCTACAAAGCATTACATGGGCTTGCTCCTACCTATCTCTCTGATTTGGTCCTGCCGTACATACCTACACGTACGCTACGGTCACAAGACGCAGGCCTCCTAATTGTCCCTAGAATTTCTAAGCAAACAGCTGGAGGCAGGGCTTTCTCCTATAGAGCTCCATTTTTATGGAACGGTCTGCCTACCCATGTCAGAGACGCAAACTCGGTCTCAACCTTTAAGTCTTTACTGAAGACTCATCTCTTCAGTGGGTCATATGATTGAGTGTAGTCTGGCCCAGGAGTGGGAAGGTGAATGGAAAGGCTCTGGAGCAACGAACCGCCCTTGCTGTCTCTGCCTGGCCGGTTCCCCTCTTTCCACTGGGATTCTCTGCCTCTAACCCTATTACAGGGGCTGAGTCACTGGCTTACTGTGGCTCTCTCATGCCGTCCCTGGAGGGGGTGCGTCACCTGAGTGGGTTGATTCACTGTTGTGGTCATCCTGTCTGGGTTGGCGCCCCCCCCTTGGGTTGTGCCGTGGCGGAGATCTTTGTGGGCTATACTCAGCCTTGTCTCAGGATGGTAAGTTGGTGGTTGAAGTTATCCCTCTAGTGGTGTGGGGGCTGTGCTTTGGCAAAGTGGGTGGGGTTATATCCTTCCTGTTTGGCCCTGTCCGGGGGTGTCCTCGGATGGGGCCACAGTGTCTCCAGATCCCTCCTGTCTCAGCCTCCAGTATTTATGCTGCAGTAGTTTATGTGTCGTGGGCTAGGGTCAGTTTGTTATATCTGGAGTACTTCTCCTGTCCTATTCACTGTCCTGTGTGAATCTAAGTGTGCGTTCTCTAATTCGCTCCTTCTCTCTTTCTTTCTCTCTCTCGGAGGACCTGAGAGACCATGCCCCAGGACTACCTGACATGATGTCTGTCCCCAGTCCACCTGGCCATGCTGCTGCTCCAGTTTCAACTGTTCTGCCTTACAATTATTCGACCATGCTGGTCATTTATGAACATTTGAACATCTTGGCCATGTTCTGTTATAATCTCCACCCGGCACAGCCAGAAGAGGACTGGCCACCCCACATATGCTCTCTCTAATTCTCTCTTTCTTTCTCTCTCTCGGAGGACCTGAGCCCTAGGACCGTGCCCCAAGACTACCTGACATGATGACTCCTTGCTGTCCCCAGTCCACCTGACTGTGCTGCTGCTCCAGTTTCAACTGTTCTGCCTTATTATTATTCGACCATGCTGGTCATTTATGAACATTTGAACATCTTGGCCATGTTCTGTTATAATCTCCACCCGGCACAGCCAGAAGAGGACTGGCCACCCCACATAGCCTGGTTCCTCTCTAGGTTTCTTCCTAGGTTTTGGCCTTTCTAGGGAGTTTTTCCTAGCCACCGTGCTTCTACACCTGCATTTCTTGCTGTTTGGGGTTTTATGCTGGGTTTCTGTACAGCACTTTGAGATATAAGCTGATGTACGAAGGGCTATATAAATACATTTGATTTGATTTGATTTGCAGCGTTCGGTTAGCTGCTCAGATAGCAGATGTTTGAAGTTGGTGAGGGAGATAAAAGTCTCCAACTTCAGCGATTTTTGCAATTCGTTCCAGTCACAGGAAGTAGAGAACTGGAACGAAAGGCGGCCAAATGAGGTGTTGGCTTTAGGGATGATCAGTGAGATACACCTGCTGGAGCGCATGCTATGGATGGGTGTTGCCATCGTGACCAGTGAACTGAGACAAGGCGGAGCTTTACCTAGCATGGACTTGTAGATGACCTGGAGCCAGTTGGTCTGGCGACGAATATGTAGCGAGGGCCAGCCGACTAGAGCATACAAGTCGCAGTGGTGGGTGGTATAAGGTGCTTTAGTGACAAAACGGATGGCACTGTGATAAACTGCATCCAGTTTCCTGAGTAGAGTGTTGGAAGCAATTTTGTAGATGACATCGCCGAAGTTGAGGATCAGTAGGATAGTCAGTTTTACTAGGGTAAGTTTGGCAGCGTGAGTGAAGGAGGCTTTGTTGCGAAATAGAAAGCCAACACTTGATTTGATTTTAGATTGGAGATGTTTGATATGAGTCTGGAAGGAGAGTTTACAGTCTAGCCAGACACCTAGGTACTTATAGATGTCCACATATTCAAGGTCGGAACCATCCAGGGTGGTGATGCTGGTCAGGCGTGCGGGTGCAGGCAGCGAACGGTTGAAAAGCATGCATTTGGTTTTACTAGCGTTTAAGAGCAGTTGGAGGCCACGGAAGGAGTGTTGTCTGGCATTGAAGCTCGTTTGGAGGTTAGATAGCACAGTGTCCAAGGACGGGCCGGAAGTATATAGAATGGTGTCGTCTGCGTAGAGGTGGATCAGGGAATCGCCCGCAGCAAGAGCAACATCATTGATATATACAGAGAAAAGAGTCGGCCCGAGGATTGAACCCTGTGGCACCCCCATAGAGACTGCTAGATGACCGGACAGCATGCCCTCCGATTTGACACACTGAACTCTGTCTGCAAAGTAATTGTTGAACCAGGCAAGGCAGTCATCCGAAAAACCGAGGCTACTGAGTCTGCCGATTAGAATATGGTGATTGACAGAGTCGAAAGCCTTGGCAAGGTCGATGAAGACGGCTGCACAGTACTGTCTTTTATCGATGGCGGTTATGATATCATTTAGTACCTTGAGCGTGGCTGAGGTGCACCCGTGACCGGCTCGGAAACCAGATTGCACAGCGGAGAAGGTACGGTGAGATTCGACATGGTCAGTGACCTGTTTGTTGACTTGGCTTTTGAAGACTATAGATAGGCAGGGCAGGATGGATATAGGTCTGTAAAAGTTTGGGTCCAGGGTGTCTCCCCCTTTGAAGAGGGGGATGACTGCGGCAGCTTTCCAATCCTTGGGGATCTCAGACGATATGAAAGAGAGGTTGGTAATAGGCTGGTAATAGGGGTTGCAACAATGGCGGCGGATAGTTTCAGAAATACAGGTCCAGATTGTCAAGCCCAGCTGATTTGTACGGGTCCAGGTTTTGCAGCTCTTTCAGAACATCTGCTATCTGGATTTGGGTAAAGGAGAACCTGGAGGGGCTTGGGCGAGTAGCTGCGGGGGGGGGCGGAGCTGTTGGCCGAGGTTGGAGTATCCAGGCGGAAGGCATGGCCAGCCGTTGAGAAATGCTTGTTGAAGTTTTCGATAATCATGGGTTTATCGGTGGTGACCGTGTTACCTAGCCTCAGTGCAGTGGGCAGCTGGGAGGAGGTGCTCTTGTTCTCCATGGACTTCACAGTGTCCCAGAACTTTTTGGAGTTGGAGCTACAGGATGCAAACTTCTGCCTGAAGAAGCTGGCCTTAGCTTTCCTGACTGACTGCGTGTATTGGTTCCTGACTTCCCTGAACAGTTGCATATCGCGGGGACTATTCGATGCTATTGCAGTCCGCCACAGGATGTTTTTGTGCTGGTCGAGGGCAGTCAGGTCTGGAGTGAACCAAGGGCTATATCTGTTCTTAGTTCTGCATTTTTTTAACGGAGCATGCTTATCTAAAATGGTGAGGAAGTTACTTTTAAGGAATGACCAGGCATCCTCAACTGATGGGATGAGGTCAATGTCCTTCCAGGATACCCGGGCCAGGTCGATTAGAAAGGCATGCTCACAGAAGTGTTTTAGGGAGCGTTTGACAGTGATGAGGGGTGGTCGTTTGACTGCGGCTCCGTAGCGTATACAGGCAATGAGGCAGTGATCGCTGAGATCCTGGTTGAAGACAGCGGAGGTGTATTTGGAGGGCCAGTTGGTCAGGATGACATCTATGAGGGTGCCCTTGTTTACAGATTTAGGGTTGTACCTGGTGGGTTCCTTGATGATTTGTGTGAGATTGAGGGCATCTAGTTTAGATTGTAGGACTGCTGGGGTGTTAAGCATATCCCAGTTTAGGTCACCTAACAGAACAAACTCTGAAGCTAGATGGGGGGCGATCAATTCACAAATGGTGTCCAGGGCACAGCAGGGAGCTGAGGGGGGTCGGTGGCAGGTGGCAACAGTGAGAGACTTATTTCTGGAGAGAGTAATTTTCAAAATTAGTTGTTCGAACTGTTTGGGTATGGACCTGGAAAGTATGACATTACTTTGCAGGCTATCTCTGCAGTAGACTGCAACTCCTCCCCCTTTGGCAGTTCTATCTTGACGGAAAATGTTATAGTTGGATATGGAAATCTCAGAATTTTTGGTGGCCTTCCTGAGCCAGGATTCAGACACGGCAAGGACATCAGGGTTAGCAGAGTGTGCTAAAGCAGTGAGTAAAACAAACTTAGGGAGGAGGCTTCTGATGTTGACATGCATGAAACCAAGGCTTTTTCGATCACAGAAGTCAACAAATGAGGGCAGCAAAGCCACTACACTACACAACAGAACACAAAATAATACATTAATTGCATTATAACGATGACAAACTGTGCCCACAAACTGTTAGGGCCTACATAAAGCTGTCCCATCACCTTACCTCTGCTACACCTGGTTATCAGTGGAGTCTTGTCTGGCAGCGAAACAGTTCATTCAGCCTCATTTGCTGCCTTTTAAAAATACGGGCTGATATGGCTGACTAATGTGGTTTCTACTGACGACGAGATGTAAAAACTATGGCACAAGGGGAGGACGAGCGGATAAGAAGCAGTCTGTAATTTACATTAAGACATTAATGAGCGAACTAGGACTGACGTAGTCAATATAACTATTTGTTCAGCACTTTTGAAATGTACAGAGACAGAATTCAGAACATGGGCTGTTCTTACAGTGTTCACCCTGTACACCAAGCCAGAACAATAGGATATATAAAGGGGGCAGATAAGCATGCAATCAAAGCGCTTACAATATTTGAGGAGAACATTTCTCTAAAATAGGCTATAGGCTACATGTGCACCACCAAGTCAGAACAGTAGGCTAAATTATGAAAAGAAAAGGGACCAAATTATTACACATGAGTTACTAACATCTTACTAGTTAAAACCTCTTAAGGATCCACCCCTTTTTTTAAAACAATTTTCACCTAAAATGACAAACCCAAATCTAACTGCCTGTAACTCAGGCCCTGAAACAAGGAAATGCATATTCTCGGTTCCATTTGAAAGGAAACACTTTGACATTTATGGAAATGTGAAAGGAATGTAGTAGAACACAATAGATAAAAGATTAAAAGATGGTAAAAGATAATACAAAGAAAAAAACAATCAATCTTTTGTATTTTCTTTGTTTGTACCATCATCTTTGAAATGCAAGAAAAAGGCCATAATGTATTATTACAGCCCAGGTGCAATTTAGATTTTAGCCACTAGATGGCATCAGTGTATGGGCAAAGTTTTAGTCTGAACCATAGCGTTTCTGTTTGAAATGTTGTATCAAGACTGCCCAAATGTGCCTAATTTGTTTATTAATAACTTTTCATGTTCAAACAATAGCATGGTATTATTTCACTGTAATAGCTACTGTAAATTGGACAGTGCAGTTAGATTAATAAGAATGTAAGCTTTCTGCCAATATCAGATATGTCTATGTCCTGGGAAATGTTCTTGTTACTTACAACCTCATGCTAACCGCATTAGCCTACGTTAGCGTCCCGTGGATAATGCCACTTTAATAATGTTTACATATCTTACATTACTCATATCATATGTATATGCTGTATTTTATACCTTCTTTTGAATCTTGCCTGTGCCACTCGGCCATCGCTCATCCATATATTTATATGTACATATTCTCAGTCATCCATTTTAGATTTGTATGTGTAAAGTAGTTGTTGGGGAATTGTTAGATTACTTGTTAGATATTACTGCACTGTCGGAACTAGAAGCACAAGCATTTCGCTACACTCACATTAACATCTGCTAACCATGTAAACATCTGCTAACCAATCAAATTTGATTTGACTCAGCAAACTGGATGCAGTCTATCACAGTGCCATCCGTTTTGTCACCAAAGCCCCATATAGCACCCACCATTGCGACCTGTACGCTCTCGTCGGCTGGCCCCCGCTACATATTCGTCGCCAGAACCACTGGCTCCAGGTCATCTATAAGTCTTTGATCACTGGTCTCAGCTCACTGGTCACCATAACAACACCCACCCATGGCACGCGCTCCAGCAGGTATATCTCACTGGTCATCTATTGTGGTATTGACTGTATGTTTGTTTATTCCATGTGTAACTCTGTGTTGTTGTTTGTGTTGCACTGCTTTGCTTTATCTTGGCCAGATCACAGTTGTAAATGAGAACTTGTTCTCAACTGGCCTACCTGGTTAAATAAAGGTGAAATAAAAAAATATAAAATAATGATTTGATTTGATTTGGACTATCCAAACACACTGTACTACTTCTACTGTCCACTAGATGGTAGTCACTATCCAAACACACTGTACTACTGCTACTGTCCACTAGATGGTAGTCACTATCCAAACACACTGTACTATTGCTACTGTCCACTAGATGGTAGTCACTATCCAAACACACTGTACTACTTCTACTGTCCACTAGATTGTAGTCACTATCCAAACACACTGTACTACTTCTACTGTCCACTAGATGTTAGTCACTATCCAAACACACTGTACTACTTCTACTGTCCACTAGATGGTAGTCACTATCCAAACACACTGTACTACTTCTACTGTCCACTAGATGGTAGTCACTATCCAAACACACTGTACTACTTCTACTGTCCACTAGATGGTAGTCACTAGCCAAACACACATTGAGCCTGTGTTGGACATGCTCTATCAATGGTACAACATTTCAAGTTCCATTGTTGAGGAAATGAACAAATCTTCTAGGGTAAAGGACTGAAGATATAGATTAGGCAAATAGTATCACAATATCACAATTCGTTTTTAGCCTTTATTAACAAATATCTCAACTTGGAAAAGAGATGTAAATATCAGGTTAAATAAAGGATAAATAAAATATGACTTTACTGGGGATGTAGAATGTGTAGATCCCAGTTTCAGCCAGAAGGCCAAAGGGTAAATCATGTTATGCCACCTCAGGAGGAACTCTCACTCAAAGGGCTTTTCCTTCTCTCGTCAGCCCAGCCAGAACAGAGAGAGGTTACAGTAGGCTACAGTAAACGTGGCAGCAGTGATTAGGACACAGCCAGGAGCCAGGAGACCAAACTGCTGCTGTTTTCTTTCTATTTGTGGAGCTCTCTGTCTCTGTCTTTGTTTAAACGCTGTCTTATTTTAAAGTCTGTGTTATTTTAAACCTTTAAATACCAAAAGGTCACAATCACCCTCCCTCCCTCCCTCCCTCCCTCCCTCCCTCCCTCCCTCCCTCCCTCCCTCCCTCCCTCCCTCCCTCCCTCCCCCTCCCTCCCTCCCTCCCTACTCCTCCCTCCCCTTACCTCATTCATCCCTCTCTCACTACTCACTCCCTTCCCTCCCTCCCTCCCTCCTTCCCTCATTCATCCCTCCCTCTCACTCCCTCCCTCCCTCCCTCCCTCCCTCCTTACCTCATTCATCCCTCTCTCACTACTCCCTCCCTCCCTCCCTCCCTCCCCTCCCCTCGCTACTGAATTCAACTGAATTCAATTCAAGGGACTTTATTGTCATGGGAAACACATGTTAACATTGCTAAAGCAAGTGAAGTAAATAATAAACAAAAGTGAGATAAACAATACAAATGAAGAGTAAACATTGAAGAGTAAACATTGCACTCCCAAAAGTTCCAAAATAATAAAGACATTACAAATGTCATATTATGTATATATGCAGTGTTGTAACAACGTGCAAATGTTTAAAGTACAAAAGGGGAAATTAATCAACATTAATATGGGTTGTATTTACAATGGTGTGTGTTCTTCACTGGTTGCCCTTTTCTTGTGGCAACAGGTCACAAATCTTGCTGCTGTGATGTCACACTGTGGTATTTCACCCAGTAGATATGGGAGGTTATCAAAATTGGGTTTGTTTTCGAATTCTTTGTGGATCTGTGTAATCTGAGGGAAATATGTCTCTCTAATATGGTCATACATTGGGCAGGAGGTTAGGAAGTGCAGCTCAGTTTCCACCTAATGTGGTACTCTCTCTCCCTTCCTTTCTCACTACTCTCTCCCTTCCTCTCTCCCTACCTCATTCGTCCCTCTCTCATTACTCTCTCCCTCCCTCATTCATCCCTCTCTCACTACTCTCTCCCTCCCTCCCTCTCTCCTTACCTCATTCATCCCTCTCTCGCTTCTCTCTCTCTCCCTCTCTCATTAGCCCACCCATCCCTTTAATGGAAGCCTCCAACATAATCCAGGTAGAATCAGGAATTCCCCAGGACAGCTGTCTAGGCCCCTTACTTTTTCAATCTTTACTAATGACAAAAGATTGAGTAAAGCCAGAGTTTCTATGTATGTGGATATCTCAACACTATACACGTCAGCTACTACAGCGACTGAAATGACTGCAACACTCAACAAAGAGCTGCAGTTACTTTCAGAGTGGGTGGCAAGGAATAAGTTAGCCCTAAATATTTCTAAAACTAAAAGCATTGTAAAGCCAGTGTGTCTACGTATGCGGATGACTCAACACTATACACGTTATGCAGTTTTAAGAAAATACAACAAAAAAAGTAAGAACAACAAACAATTAAAGAGCAGCAGTAAAAACAATTGAGTTGATATATACAGGGGGTATATAGAGTCAATGTGGAGGCTATATACAGGGTGTACCGGTACAGAGTCAATGTGATGGCTATATACAGGGGGTACCGGTACAGAGTCAATGTGGAGGCTATATACAGGGTGTTATGGTACAGAGTCAATGTCAATGTGATATTAGATAATAACAGAGAGCAGCAGCAGAGTTCTGGGGGGGGGGTGCAAATATTCTGGGTATCTAATAAAGATCTTGCTCTCCTTTCTCAACAGCACTTTAAACAAGGCAGGTCCTACAGGCCCTAGTTTTGTCTCACCTGGACTACTTTTCAGTCGTATGGTCAGATGCCATGAAGAGGGACTTAAGAAAATTACAATTGGCTCAAAACAGGGTAGCAAGGCTGGCCCTTGGATGTACATAGAGAGCTAACATAATATGTCTCTCTTGGTACAAAGAGAGATTGACTTCATCACTACATGTACAGTAATTATGAGCGATATTGACATGTTGAATGCACCAAGCTGTCTGTTTGAACTACTGGCACACAGCTCAGACACACATGCATACCCCACAAGACATGCCACCAGAGGTCTGTTTGAACTACTGGCACACAGCTCAGACACACATGCATACCCCACAAGACATGCCACCAGAGGTCTGTTTGAACTACTGGCACACAGCTCAGACACACATGCATACCCCACAAGACATGCCACCAGAGGTCTGTTTGAACTACTGGCACACAGCTCAGACACCCATGCATACCCCACAAGACATGCCACCAGAGGTCTGTTTGAACTACTGGCCCATAGCTCGGACACCCATGCATACCCCACAAGACATGCCACCAGAGGTCTGTTTGAACTACTGGCACACAGCTCAGACACCCATGCATACCCCACAAGACATGCCACCAGAGGTCTGTTTGAACTACTGGCACACAGCTCAGACACACATGCATACCCCACAAGACATGCCACCAGAGGTCTGTTTGAACTACTGGCACACAGCTCAGACACACATGCATACCCCACAAGACATGCCACCAGAGGTCTGTTTGAACTACTGGCACACAGCTCAGACACACATGCATACCCCACAAGACATGCCACCAGAGGTCTGTTTGAACTACTGGCACAAAGCTCAGACACCCATGCATACCCCACAAGACATGCCACCAGAGGTCTGTTTGAACTACTGGTACAAAGCTCAGACACCCATGCATACCCCACAAGACATGCCACCAGAGGTCTGTTTGAACTACAGGCACACAGCTCAGACACCCATGCATACCCCACAAGACATGCCACCAGAGGTCTGTTTGAACTACTGGCACAAAGCTCAGACACCCATGCATACCCCACAAGACATGCCACCAGAGGTCTGTTTGAACTACTGGCACACAGCTCAGACACACATGCATACCCCACAAGACATGCCACCAGAGGTCTCTTCACAGTCCCCAAGTCCAGAACAGACTATGGGAGGAGCACAGTACTACATAGAGCAATGACTACATGGAACTCTATTCCACAGTACTACATAGATCCATGACTACATGGAACTCTATTCCACATCAGGTAACTGATGCAGCAGTAGAATCAGATAAAAAAAAACAGGTAAAAATACACCTTATGGAACAACGGGGACTGTGAAGCAACACAAACATAGACACAGACACATGCACGCACGCACACAATGGACACATGGAAGTACACATGGATTTAGTACTGTAGATATCTGGCAGTGGAGGAGTAGGAGCCTGAGTCTTGTGAGATCTGTGAATGTAATTGTAATGTTTTTAAAATGGTATAATTGCCTTTATTTCACTGGACCCCAGGAATAACAGCTAATAGCCTTGGCAGCATCTAATTTGGGATCCATAATAAATGCAAATGGGGATCCTTAATAAAATACAGCCCACTTGGAGACAAATGGGGATCCATAATAAAATACAGCCCACTTGGAGACAAATGGGGATCCATAATAAAATACAGCCCACTTGGAGACAAATGGGGATCCATAATAAAATACAGCCCACTTGGAGACAAATGGGGATCCATAATAAAATACAGCCCACTTGGAGACAAATGGGGATCCATAATAAAATACAGCCCACTTGGAGACAAATGGGGATCCATAATAAAATACAGCCCACTTGGAGACAAATGGGGATCCATAATAAAATACAGCCCACTTGGAGACAAATGGGGATCCATAATAAAATACAGCCCACTTGGAGACAAATGGGGATCCATAATAAAATACAGCCCACTTGGAGACAAATGGGGATCCATAATAAAATACAGCCCACTTGGAGACAAATGGGGATCCATAATAAAATACAGCCCACTTGGAGACAAATGGGGATCCATAATAAAATACAGCCCACTTGGAGACAAATGGGGATCCATAATAAAATACAGCCCACTTGGAGACAAATGGGGATCCATAATAAAATACAGCCCACTTGGAGACAAATGGGGATCCATAATAAAATACAGCCCTCTTGGAGTTTTCCAAAAGGCAGCTAAAGGACTCTGAGACCATGAGAAACAACATTCTCTGGTCTGATGAACCCAAGATTGAACTCTTTGGCCTGAATGTCATGTCTGAAGGCACCATCCCTATAGTGAAGCACAGTGGTGGCAGCATTGGGGCGGCAGGTATATACACACACATACCTATATAGATATACATATACACATATATACACACACATATATACACACACATAAATACACACATACCTATATAGATATACATATACACATATATACACACACATATATACACACACATAAATACACACATACCTATATAGACATACATATGCACATATATACGTACACATACCTATATAGATATACATACACACATATATACATACACATACCCACACACATATACACATATATACTTACACATACCTATATAGACATACATACCTTTTTATAGAATATAGCTTTATTATTCCTCCAAACCCTACCACCCTTCCCCCAATTGGAGTAAACTAATAAACAATAACACTTAGGCTTCTACCTTCAGTTTATACATCTTATACACATTTTACAGACAATCTATTTTACAATAGTTATATTTTGTTTGTTTTGAGTCCTTCCTCTATTTCTGATATCCCTCCAGTTTGATTTAAATTTGTAACTGTGCTATTTCACAACATTTCTGAACCAATATACATTTTACAGACCTCATATGTTTTACATGTGTTGTCTTGTTATCATTCCCACCCTTCAGCTCCAAACTCTCCCATCTATCTCATAAAACTTCTTCAGGTTAGGGTCTACTTATCTCCATTTTCATCTGACTGACAAGCCAAAAGTATACTGCCTGTTGCTCAGAAGCCAGGATATGTATATAATTGGTACCATTGGAAAGAGAGCACTCTAAAGTTTGTAGAAATGTTAACTTAATGTTGGAGACTATAACACAATAGATATGGTAGGAGAAAAATCGAAAGAAAAACCAAACAGAATTTTTTTTTTTGAGAGCCCATCCTCTTCCAATAGAAAGTATAGGGAAAAAAATAATCTAGCTCCCAAGTATGCAATTCCTATGTCTTTCACTGGGTGTCAGTAGTCTTTGTTCAAGGTTTCAGGCTTGTTTCTTCCAAAACGAGGAAAAATTATGAGTTTTAGTACAGGGACTCAGACTTAGAAATCAGAGTATGCTCGCTCGAGGAAGAGGACGCGCACCTGCTAATATCGCTTTCCAATTGAACATACTTATTTCTGTATGAAATATTATAGTTTAATTACATTTTAGGCTATCTGAGGATTAAATAGAAATGTATTTTGACTTGTTTTAACAAAGTTTAGTTGTAGCTTTTTGGATTCCTTTCTCTGCATGTTCAACGAGTGGATCACTCAAATCGATGGCTCCAACTAAACAGACTTTTTGGGATATATAGAATTATTTATGTAACAAAACGACACTACATGTTGTAGCTGGGACCCTTTGGATGACAAATCAGCGGAAGATTTTCAAAATGTAAGTGAATATTTAATCGCTATTTGTGAATTTATGAAACCTGTTCCGGTGGAAAAATATTTTGGCTGTAAAGCCTACTGTAAATCTGACAGTGCAGTTAGATTAACAATAATTTAAGCTTTTAACCGATATAAGACACTTGTATGGACCTAAATGTTTAATATCCATCATTTTTATGATTATTTATTTGAATTGGGCTCCCTCCAGTTGCACCGGAAGTTGTCCCGCTAGCGGGATGCTTAGACTTTAACACCATCCATTTTGGATTTCTATTTGCCATATATTTTTCAACTGTGATGCTTCAAAAAAGTACTGAAATAATTTATTAAACGTAATCTCATAGCTTCTATGGATTTTAAATAAAAAAATAAAAATCTTTGCTAAAATAATTATTATATGGCTTTTCAAATCAGCCAATATTGCTATCTGCAGCGTTAGTTCTAGGTAAATGTTGCAATTCTTCAGCTATTCCTGGACCTGTGACCAAAAACAAGCTACACATGGACAATACTAAAATAAATATACTAAAATAAATGATCTAATGACTCTGCCTCCTCACAGCAGAATTTGCAGAAATGGGAAGATCCCCCATATATATATCATTATATTGGATGCAATAATTTTGTATAGTAATTTAAATAGAAAAATGTGAAGTTTTGAATCCGGTGTTGTTTTGCTTAAATGAAATTGGTACATGTTATTATTTATCACAATTTTCTTTAACCATTTATGTTCTTTCAACAGACAAGTGTCTTACTTTTTCCCCCTTCTACTTGCCTCTTCTATTTTTGTGGTAATGCTGCAATTAGTTGGTTGTAATTTTGGGTAGAGCAGACATTTCCATATGTCTGTGTTAGCTGAATGTGTAACATAACTCCACCGGTCCTACTTATGATATCATTTACAAAGATTACACTTTATTTTTTTTAATTATTGAAATAAAAATATTTTTTTAATCAATTAGTATATTTGAGTTTAACCAAATATTTGATGTATTATTTGTTCAGTTTTTTTTTCTCAGGTGGATTAAACTGAAATTGCAAAAAATAAACGATATAAAATAACAATATTTAATTTTCAAACAACCGAAAGTGGTTGTAATCTGAATAAAGGGATAAGGCCATTCTTGAACATGGGATGAGACATTCCTATCAACTGATGCCTTTAGTGAGAGGTCTAATGCTTTAATATATAATCATTTCTACCCTCCGAATACATATTCGCTATTTAAATTGGCCCTTTTAATTTTGTCTGGCTTACCTTTTTGGTCATATAATTTAAAAAGCATGTCACTCGGTGTCGGCAAAACCATAAGCAAATAGGTAAACTGTGATATGACTAAAGAGTTAATCAGGGTGATTTTTCCACAAATAGACAGGTATTTTCCTTTCCATGGTAGTAAGATCTTATCTATTTTTGCTAACTTTCTATAAAAATGTATTGGAGTGAAATGATTTCTTTCTTTCGGGATTTGTATACTGAGTCTGTCCACATCTCTGTCAGACTACACGGTCAAGTAAACTACACGGTCATGTAAAGTTGCATTTTTTAGTGATCCAATACGTAATATAGTAAACTTATCATAAATTGGTTTTAATCCAGAGAGGTTAGAACAAGTATCTAGATCCTCTATGGGGTCATGGAGGGATTTTTATTGTGGTTTTAAAAGAAAACATGAATCATCAGCGTACAATGACATCTTTGTTTTTTAATCCACGGATTTCTAATCCCTTAATATTATTGTTGGATCAAATTTTAACAAGCTAACATTTTGTCAAATATATCACTAGCCACAATGCTACCTAATATAATGTTTACATACCCTACATTATTCATCTCATATGTATATGTATATACTGTACTCTATATCATCTACTGCATCTTTATGTAATACATGTATCACTAGCCACTTTAACTATGCCACTTTGTTTACATACTCATCTCATATGTATATACTGCACTCAATACCATCTACTGTATCTTGCCTATGCCGCTCTGTACCATCACTCATTCATATATCTTTATGTACATATTCTTTATCCCCTTACACTGTGTTATAAGACAGTAGTTTTTTTGGAATTGTTAGTTAGATTACTTGTTCGTTATTACTGCATTGTCGGAACTAGAAGCACAAGCATTTCGCTACACTCGCATTAACATCTGCTAACCATGTGTATGTGACAAATAAAATTTGATTTGATTTGATGGCTATAATAAATAGATATGCCGATAGTGGACAACCTTGTTTTACTCCTCTTGACATTTTAAAACTTTCTGAGAAGTAGACATTATTTACTATTACATCTAGGGTTACTATACACAACTTTAACCCATTTTATAACAGATTCTCCAAAATTGAAATATTCTAGGTATTTATATATAAACTCCGGTCGTACTTTATCAAAAGCCTTTTCACAATCAGCTATGAAAACCAGGCCTTTGTGCTTACCATTTTTCATAGTATTCTATTGTTTCCAGTACTTGTCTTATATTATCTCCAATGTATCGTCCATGTAAAAAACCTGTCTTATTAGGATTAATAATATCTGACAAGACTTTTTTAATTCTACGTGCTAAGCATTTAGCTAGAATTTTTAAATCACAACACTGAAGCGTAAGAGGCCTCCAATTTTTTAAATGGATTGGATCTTTACATATACCACATGGATCTTGTTTCAGTAATAATGAAATCAGAACTTCTTGTTGCGTGTTTGATAAGCTACCATTTATATAGGAGTGGTTACAACATGCTAATAACGGACCTCTGAGAACATCTTTGGTATATCTCCACTGGTATGTCATCCAGCCCTGGAGTTTGGTATATCTCCACTGGTATGTCATCCAGCCCTGGAGTTAGGTATACTTCCACTGGTATGTCATCCAGCCCTGGAGTTTGGTATACCTCCACTGGTATGTCATCCAGCCCTGGAGTTTGGTATACCTCCACTGGTATGTCATCCAGCCCTGGAGTTAGGTATACTTCCACTGGTATGTCATCCAGCCCTGGAGTTTGGTCTACCTCCACTGGTATGTCATCCAGCCCTGGAGTTAGGTATACTTCCACTGGTATGTCATCCAGCCCTGGAGTTTGGTATACTTCCACTGGTATGCCATCCAGCCCTGGAGTTTGGTATACCTCCACTGGTATGTCATCCAGCCCTGGAGTTAGGTATACTTCCACTGGTATGCCATCCAGCCCTGGAGTTAGGTATACTTCCACTGGTATGCCATCCAGCACTGGAGTTTGGTATACTGGAGTTTGGTGTATATACTATACACATTTATATTACAGCCTTAAATCAAAAAGGATTTTTTTTTTTAAATCTCACCCATAATTCTGAAAACAGGTTTTTTAAATATGTGCAAATTGATTGAAAATGAAATATCTAATTTACATGAGTAAATATCAAGGTTACATACGTAGTCAATACTTTGTAGAAGCATCTTTTGCAGCAGTTCAAGTCATCCTGGGTATTTATTAACCTTTATTTAACCTTTATTCAACCTTTATTTAACTAGGCAAGTTAGTTAAGAACGCATTCAATGATGGCCTGGGAACAGTGGGTTAACTGCCTTGTTCAGGGGCAGAATGACAGATTTTCACCTTGTCAGCTCAGGGATTTGATCTTGCAAACTTTTGGTTACTAGTTACTAGTCCAACACAACTAGGCTACCCCAAATGTGTCTGTATCAGCTAGCGTATCTGGATTTGGGCATTTTCTCCCATTCTTCCTTGCAGATTTTTTCAAGCATGCAGCGGTGAACAGCAATCTTCAAGTCTTTCCACAGATTTTCAATGCGATTCAAGTCTGGGCTTTTCCTGGACCACTCAAGTAGTTTCTGCTCTAACAATGAACTACCAACTGTGGGACCTTACATAGATATAAAAAAATTTAAATCAATTTTGAATTCAGGCTGTAGCACAACAAAATGTGCAATAAATCAAGAGGTATGAATACTTTCTGAAGGCACTGTAGGCAACAACCAGCTGACTGTTGAGTCAATGAAGATAGTTATGAAGGATATCTAGGCTAAGGTTACTTCTCCTTTTGCTAGCTAGCTAGCTAGCCAACTATATCTAACACACAATCACATCAAGCAGCAGAAATGACAGCAAACTACGTGCATTTTAGTTTATTTTATCTTTGTTGCTATTCAAATTTATTTGAACATACACATTATAATGATCCTGATAATAGAATTCACTTGGATCGGAGAAGAATTCCGTTTCGTCATGTACATGTTGTACAGGCCGGCCTATATTAACCCCCATTGTACCAAACCAAACCCTAGGCAGGAAGCACGGTGAAATAAGGTCTAGAAAATGTCTGGCTGGTACAGTGGATGAAATATATGAATGGATGCACATTGATGCTTGAAATGTAATTATGACATCATTAGATTTTGTGGAAATTATCATGAATAACTCCCTGCTATCAACCAATCAGCATCCAGGCTTCAAACAACCTGGTTTATAACAACTAGTAATGTTGCGTTATTTGAACTTTATCAACTAGAGTAATTTAAAACAGGGATCAGATGTTTATCAACTAGAGTAATTTAAAACAGGGATCTGATGTTTCTCAACTAGTCATTTAAAACAGGGATCTGATGTTTATCAACTAGAGTAATTTAAAACAGGGATCTGATGTTTCTCAACTAGTCATTTAAAACAGGGATCTGATGTTTATCAACTAGAGTAATTTAAAACAGGGATCTGATTATATACTATGCAGCACATATAAATTGTTTAATATTGTAATGTACAATTATAGTGGCCTGTAAAAGTTTCTGTCAGACTTTATTTGAAATACATTTTTATGTTTGCAAAAATCCTTTAATTTTACACAATCATTAGAGTAAATGTTCATATATATCATAATGAATCTACAGCATGGAGAAGCCCTGGTTTTTGTCCAACACGTCATCAATGACCTTTGTTCTTCACCAACACATCATCACCGCATACAACACACACACAAACACACACACACACACACACACACGGTTTCTAAACAACACTACATACTATATGGTTCTCTAAACCCACTCTTCCGTCCAACACCCAGACCACACTGAGAGAGGGGGAAACACTGCCAAGCCGCCCCCTATGAACCTGGGCTTGTATCCCCCCCCATCTCTCCTAGCCTAGCTGCTGCTGTGTAGGATCAGAACACTGAGAAACCAGACTTAGGTTCAAGCAGTAATTGTATTCTTTCAAATACCTAAGCCGTGCTCGATTGAGCTTCCGTGTTGAAATATAATCGTATAGAATAGTAACAACATTGTAAATCCTGCCCATATGGCATTCCAGGTAGGCTCAATCAAATTCTCACAGCATTTGAAAGAAAACAAACACAACTTGAAACCAGGTCTGAGGCTGGGTGGAAACATGTCTGTCTGTTCTCTGCTCTGCTGTTGCTGTGGAGGGGAAACTCCTAGTACCAGGGGAGGATGGTATGGCAGGGCAGTTACCACCTTTCAAACTTCCTCCCTCACCCCTTCCTCCCAACCAGCCGTTCTACAGTGAAGCCAGTCCAGGGGTGGGAGGGAGATATTCTGGATCAGAAAATCAGATTCGATGTTAGATGGTCGGGTTATGGTAGGGTGAGTGTGTGGATTAGGGTTAGTAGTGTGTGGATTAGGGTTAGTAGTGTGAGTGTGTGGATTAGGGTTAGTAGTGTGTGGATTAGGGTTAGTAGTGTGTGGATTAGGGTTAGTAGTGTGTGGATTAGGGTTAGTAGTGTGTGGATTAGGGTTAGTAGTGTGTGGATTAGGGTTAGTAGTGTGAGTGTGTGGATTAGGGTTAGTAGTGTGTGGATTAGGGTTAGTAGTGTGTGGATTAGGGTTAGTAGTGTGTGGATTAGGGTTAGTAGTGTGAGTGTGTGGATTAGGGTTAGTAGTGTGTGTATTAGTGTTAGTAGTGTGTGGATTAGGGTTAGTAGTGTGGGTGTGTGGATTAGGGTTAGTAGTGTGTGGATTAGTGTTAGTAGTGTAAGTGTGTGGATTAGGGTTAATAGTGTGTGGATTAGGGTTAATAGTGTGCGGATTAGAGTTAATGGTGTGTGGATTCGGGTTAGTAGTGTGTGGATTAGGTTTAGTAGTGTGAGTGTGTGGATTAGAGTTAGTAGTGTGAGTGTGTGGATTAGGGTTAGTAGTGTGAGTGTGTGGATTAGGGTTAGTAGTGTGTGGATTAGGGTTAGTAGTGTGAGTGTGTGGATTAGGGTTAGTAGTGTGTGGATTAGGGTTAGTAGTGTGAGTGTGTGGGTTAGGGTTAGTAGTGTGTGGATTAGGGTTAGTAGTTAGGGTTAGCACTTTGAGATATCAGCTGATGTACGAAGGGCTATATAAATAAATTTGATTTGATTTGATTTGATTTAGTGTGTGGATTAGGGTTAGTAGTGTGAGTGTGTGGATTAGGGTTAGTAGTGTAAGTGTGTGGATTAGGGTTAATAGTGTGTGGATTAGGGTTAGTTGTGTGTGGATTAGGGTTAGTAGTGTGAGTGTGTGGATTAGGGTTAGTAGTGTGTGGATTAGGGTTAGTAGTGTGTGGATTAGGGTTAGTAAATCAAATTAAATTTTATTTGTCACATACACATGGTTAGCAGATGTTAATGCGAGTGTAGCGAAATGCTTGTGCTTCTAGTTCTGACAATGCAGTAATAACCAACAAGTAATCGAACTAACAATTCCAAAACTACTGTTTTATACACACAAGTGTAAGGGGAAAAAGAATATATACATAAAGATATACGAATGAGTGATGGTACAGAGCGGCATAGGCAAGATGCAGTAGATGGTATCGAGTACAGTATATACATATGAGATGAGTATGTAAACAAAGTGGCATAGTTAAAGTGGCTAGTGATACATGTATTACATAAAGATGCAGTAGATGATATAGAGTACAGTATATACGTATACATATGAGATGAATAATGTAGGGTATGTAAACATTATATTAGGTAGCATTGTTTAAAGTGGCTAGTGATATATTTTACATCATTTCCCGTCAATTCCCATTATTAAAGTGGCTGGAGTTGAGTCAGTGTGTCGGCAGCGGCCACTCAATGTTAGTGGTGGCTGTTTAACAGTCTGATGGCCTTGAGATAGAAGCTGTTTTTCAGTCTCTCGGTCCCAGCTTTGATGCACCTGTACTGGTGATGCGTTGTGCAGACCTCACTACCCTCTGGAGAGCCTTACGGTTGTGGGCGGAGCAGTTGCCGTACCAGGCGGTGATACAGCCCGCCAGGATGCTCTCGATTGTGCATCTGTAGAAGTTTGTGAGTGCTTTTGGTGACAAGCTGAATTTCTTCAGCCTCCTGAGGTTGAAGAGGCGCTGCTGCTCCTTCTTCACGATGCTGTCTGTGTGGGTGGACCAATTCAGTTTGTCTGTGATGTGTATGCCGAGGAACTTAAAACTTGCTACCCTCTCCACTACTGTTCCATCGATGTGGATAGGGGGGTGATCCCCCTGCTGTTTCCTGAAGTCCACAATCATCTCCTTAGTTTTGTTGACGTTGAGTGTGAGGTTATTTTCCTGACACCACACTCCGAGGGCCCTCACCTCCTCCCTGTAGGCCGTCTCGTCGTTGTTGGTAATCAAGCCTACCTTTGTTGTGTCGTCCGCAACCTTGATGATTGAGATGGAGGCGTGCGTGGCCACGCAGTCGTGGGTGAACAGGGAGTACAGGAGAGGGCTCAGAACGCACCCTTGTGGGGCCCCAGTGTTGAGGATCAGCGGGGTGGAGATGTTGTTGCCTACCCTCACCACCTGTGGGCGGCCCGTCAGGAAGTCCAGTACCCAGTTGCACAGGGCGGGGTCGAGACCCAGGGTCTCTAGCTTGATGACGAGCTTGGAGGGTACTATGGTGTTAAATGCCGAGCTGTAGTCGATGAACAGCACACTCACACTACTAACCCTAATCCACACACTAGTCGTGTGTGTAGGGTTAGTAGTGTGAGTGTGTGGGTTAGGGTTAGTAGTGTGTGGATTAGGGTTAGTAGTGTGTGGATTAGGCTTAGTAGTGTGTGGATTAGGCTTAGTAGTGTGAGTGTGTGGATTAGGGTTAATAGTGTGTGGATTAGGGTTAGTTGTGTGTGGATTAGGGTTAGTAGTGTGTGGATTAGGGTTAGTAGTGTGTGGATTAGGGTTAGTAGTGTGTGGATTAGGGTTAGTAGTGTGAGTGTGTGGATTAGGGTTAGTAGTGTGAGAGTGTGGATTAGGGTTAGTAGTGTGAGTGTGTGGATTAGGTTTAGTATTGTGTGGATTGGGGTTTGTCGTGTGAGTGTGTGGATTAGGGTTAGTAGTGTGTGGATTAGGGTTAGTAGTGTGTGGATTAGGGTTAGTAGTGTGTGGATTAGGGTTAGTAGTATGTGGATTAGGATTAGTAGTGTGTGGATTAGGGTTAGTAGTATGTGGATTAGGGTTAGTAGTGTGTCCCAGCCAGCCCTTCTGGAGATCTGCTGGCAGTGTAGGATCGGTTTCTTGCCACAGTGAGAGAGAGAGACAGACAGACCTTCACATTGTAAGGATCTATTACCTGCCGAAGTGAGAGAGAGAGACAGACCTTCAAATTGTAAAGATATATTTCCTGCCACAGTGAGAGAGAGACAGACCTTCACATTGTAAGTGGCCATCAGAGGATCACTGCCCCAGCAGCCCCAGAACCCTACTTCTCAACTGCCGCCTACTGGTTAGAGCTTAGAGGAGGCAGCGTAGCCTACTAGGTTAGAGCGTAGAGGTGGCAGTGTTGCCTACTGGTTAGAGCGTAGAGGTGGTAGCGTAGCCTACTGGTTAGAGCGTAGAGGTGGCAGCGTAGCCTACTGGTTAGAGCGTAGAGGTGGCAGCGTAGACTCGTGGTTAGAGCGTAGAGGAGGCAGCGTAGCCTACTGGTTAGAGTGTAGAGGAGGCAAAGTAGCCTCGTGGTTAGAGCGTAGAGGAGGCAGCGTGGCCTACTGGTTAGAGCGTAGAGGTGGCAGCGTAGCCTACTGGTTAGAGCGTAGAGGTGGCAGCGTAGCCTCGTGGTTAGAGAGTAGAGGTGGCAGCGTAGCCTACTGGTTAGAGTGTAGAGGTGGCAGCGTAGCCTCGTGGTTAGAGAGTAGAGGTGGCAGCGTAGCCTACTGGTTAGAGTGTAGAGGTGGCAGCGTAGCCTAGTGGTTAGAGCGTAGAGGTGGCAGCGTAGCCTAGTGGTTAGAGCCTAGAGGTGGCAGCGTAGCCTACTGGTTAGAGCGTAGAGGCGGCAGCGTAGCCTACTGGTTAGAGCGTAGAGGTGGCAGCGTAGCCTACTGGTTAGAGAGTCGGACTAACAACCGGAAGGTTGCAAAATCGAATCCCCGAGCTGACAAGGTAAAAATCTGTCTCCTTCTGCCCCTGAACAGGCAGTTAACCCACTGTTCCTCGGGCCATCATTGAAAACAAGAATTTGTTCTTAACTGACTTGCCTAGTTAAATAAATAAAGGTCAAATCAAAAAACAGTTCTGACGTTCCTCAAAATAATGACTAAAGGTTTTCCGTATTAATTATTTGCCTCCTTTTGAATGTCATTTGTATTTCCAAGGCACTTCTGATGAAAATGTCATCAGCTCTCATTGACGATAGATGTCGTAGGCCATAAATCGGCCATCAGTTAAAAACAATATTGTGAGGAAACATGTAATCCATGACTAGTCCTGTTGATTTATCCTGTCAATGTGTGTGTGTGTGTGAGCGGTAACTATTAGCAACAGTAATCCATTTATCTTTCATGTTTCCTTTAGTTGAGGAGCAGAATCAAAACAACATATCTGTGTATCTTGCCCTGGCCTTTCCACTGGACTGAAACATGTAAATGTTAGTCTAATGTCTACAGCTGTTTAGATACGTGTTTTCTTCTCTGTGGGTCAACTGGTATCCTATTCCCTATTTAGTGCACCCTTTTTTTGACCAGGACCCATAGGGCTCCTACACGTAACAGGGTGCCCTTTGGGACAAAGACAGGCAGTGAGAATGAGTTGAATCACAACAGTGTGAGAGCACTGAAGTGCTTTAATGCAGGGAAACTTAAATCAGTTCTACCTAATTTCCATCAACATGATAAAGGTGCTACCAGAGGGGAAAACAATTCTAGATCACCTGTACTTCAAACACAGACACGCGTACAAAGCTCTCCCTCGCCCTCCATTTGGTAAATCCGACCACAACTCTTCCTGGGACTAAACACCTCCCTCTGCAACTGGATCCTGGACTTCCTGATGGGCCGCCCCCAGGTGGTGAGGGTAGGTAGCAACACATCTGCCACGATGATCCTCAACACTGGAGCTCCCCAGGGGTGCGTGCTCAGTCCCCTCCTGTCCTCCCTGTTCACCCAAGACTGCATGGCCAGGCACGACTCCAACACCATCATTACGTTTGCTGATGACACAACAGTGGTAGGCTTGATCACCGACAATGACGAGACAGCCTATAGGGAGGAGGTCAGAGACCTGGCCTGGTGGTGCCAGAATAACAGCCTATCCCTCAACGTAACCAAGACTAAGGAGATGATTGTGGACTACAGGAAAAGGATCACCGAGCACGCCCCCATTCTCATCGCCTTGGCTGTAGTGGAGCAGGTTGAGAGCTTCAAATTCCTTGGTGTCCACATCAACAACAAACTAGAATTGTCCAAACACACCAAGACAGTCGTGAAGAGGGCACGACAAAACCTATTCCCCCTCAGGAAACTAAAAAGATTTGTCATGGGTCCTCAGATCCTCAAAAGGTTCTACAGCTGCAACATCGAGAGCATCCTGAATGGTTGCATCACTGCCTGGTATGGCAGCTGCTCGGCCTCTACAGAGGGTAGTGCGTAACCAAAATATTGCTGGTTCAAATCCCCAAGCTGACTTACATTGAGTAAGGCACTTAACCCGAATTGCTCCTCTAAGTGTACTAAATATGCTACTGGCTGTTAATCAGTCCTAAATATTTCCAAAAGTGTTGTATTTGGGACAAATCATTCACTAAACCCTAATCCCCAAATTCATCTTGTAATGAATAATGTGTAAATTGAGCAAGTTGAGATTACTAAACTGGTTGGAGTAACACTAGACTGTCAACTGTCATGGTCAAAAGATGTTGATACAACAGTAGCTAAGATGGGGAGAAGTCTGTCCATAATAAAGCACTGCTCTGCCTTCTTAACAACACTATCAACAAGACAGGCCCTACAGGCCCTAGTTTCTACCTTCTTAACAGCACTATCAACAAGGCAGGTCCTACAGGCCCTAGTTTCTACCTCTTAACAGCACTATCAACAAGGCAGGTCCTACAGACCCTAGTTTCTACCTTCTTAACAAGACAGATCCTACAGACCCTAGTTTCTACCTTCTTAACAACACTATCAACAAGGCAGCTCCTACAGGCCCTAGTTTCTACCTTCTTAACAAGACAGATCCTACAGACCCTAGTTTCTACCTTCTTAACAGCACTATCAACAAGGCTGGTCCCACAGGACCTAGTTTCTACCTTCTTAACAGCACTATCAACAAGGCAGGTCCTACAGGCCCTAGTTTCTACCTTCTTAACAACACTATCAACAAGGCAGGTCCTACAGGCCCTAGTTTCTACTTTCTTAACAAGACTGTCAACAAGGCAGGTCCTACAGGCCCTAGTTTCTACTTTCTTAACAAGACTGTCAACAAGGCAGGTCCTACAGGCCCTAGTTTCTACCTTCTTAACAACACTATCAACAAGGCAGGTCCTACAGGTCCTAGTTTCTACCTTAACAACACTATCAATAAGGCAGGTTCTACAGGCCCTAGTTTCTACCTTAACAACACTGTCAACAAGGCAGGTCCTACAGGCCCTAGTTTTGTCACACCTGGACTAATGTTCAGTCATGTGGTCAGGTGCCACAAAGAGGGACTTAGGAACATTGCAATTGGCTCAGAACAGGGCAGCACGGCTGTCCCTTGGATGTACATGTAGTCCTACCTCATGTAGTCTAGCCCATAGTCCTATATGTCTAAACTACTGGCACACAGCTCGGACACCCATGCATACCCCACAACATATGCCACCAGAAGTCTCTTCATAGACCCCAACTCCAGAACAGACTATTTATTTTATTTTATTTTACCTTTATTTAACCAGGCAAGTCAGTTAAGAACAAATTCTTACTTTCAATGACGGCCTAGGAACAGCGGGTTAACTGCCTGTTCAGGGGCAGAACGAGGGGTTTGAACTTGCAACCTTCCGGTTACTAGTCCAACGCTCTAACCACTAGGCTACCCTGCCGCCCCAATGGGGAAGCACACAGTACTACATAGAGCCATGACTACATGGAACTCTATTCCACAGTACTACATAGAGCCATGACTATCACGTGGACTGGGAGATGTTTTGTATTGCGTCAGACAACAACATTTACGAATACGCTGATTCGGTGTGCGAGTTCATTAGAACGTGCGTTGAAGATGTCGTTCCCATAGCAACGATTAAAACATTCCCTAACCAGAAACCGTGGATTGATGGCAGCATTCGTGTGAAACTGAAGGCACGAACCACTGCTTTTAATCAGGGCAAGGTGTCTGGTGACATGACTGAATACAAACAGTGCAGCTATTCCCTCCGCAAGGCTATCAAACAAGCTAAGCGCCAGTACAGAGACAAAGTAGAATCTCAATTCAACGGCTCAGACACAAGAGGCATGTGGCAGGGTCTACAGTCAATCACGGACTACAGGAAGAAACCCAGCCCAGTCACGGACCAGGATGTCTTGCACCCAGGCAGACTAAATAACTTTTTGCCCGCTTTGAGGACAATACAGTGCCACTGACACGGCCTGCAACGAAAACATGCGGTCTCTCCTTCACTGCAGCCGAAGTGAGTAAGACATTTAGACGTGTTAACCCTCGCAAGGCTGCAGGCCCAGACGGCATCCCCAGCCGCGCCCTCAGAGCATGCGCAGACCAGCTGGCCGGTGTGTTTACGGACATATTCAATCAATCCCTATACCAGTCTGCTGTTCCCACATGCTTCAAGAGGGCCACCATTGTTCCTGTTCCCAAGAAAGCTAAGGTAACTGAGCTAAACGACTACCGCCCGTAGCACTCACATCCGTCATCATGAAGTGCTTTGAGAGACTAGTCAAGGACCATATCACCTCCACCCTACCTGACACCCTTGACCCACTCCAATTTGCTTACCGCCCAAATAGGTCCACAGACGATGCAATCTCAACCACACTGCACACTGCCCTAACCCATCTGGACAAGAGGAATACCTATGTGAGAATGCTGTTCATCGACTACAGCTCGGCATTCAACACCATAGTACCCTCCAAGCTCGTCATCAAGCTCGAGACCCTGGGTCTCGACCCCGCCCTGTGCAACTGGGTACTGGACTTCCTGACGGGCCGCCCCCAGGTGGTGAGGGTAGGCAACAACATCTCCTCCCCGCTGATCCTCAACACTGGGGCCCCACAAGGGTGCGTTCTGAGCCCTCTCCTGTACTCCCTGTTCACCCACGACTGCGTGGCCATGCACGCCTCCAACTCAATCATCAAGTTTGCGGACGACACAACAGTGGTAGGCTTGATTACCAATAACGACGAGACGGCCTACAGGGAGGAGGTGAGGGCCCTCGGAGTGTGGTGTCAGGAAAATAACCTCACACTCAACGTCAACAAAACTAAGGAGATGATTGTGGACTTCAGTAAACAGCAGAGGGAACACCCCCATCCACATCGATGGAACAGTAGTGGAGAGGGTAGCAAGTTTTAAGTTCCTCGGCATACACATCACAGACAAACTGAATTGGTCCACTCACACAGACAGCATCGTGAGGAAGGCGCAGCAGCGCCTCTTCAACCTCAGGAGGCTGAAGAAATTCGGCTTGTCACCAAAAGCACTCACAAACTTCTACAGATGCACAATCGAGAGCATCCTGGCGGGCTGTATCACCGCCTGGTATGGCAACTGCACCGCCCTCAACCGTAAGGCTCTCCAGAGGGTAGTGAGGTCTGCACAACGCATCACCGGGGGCAAACTACCTGCCCTCCAGGACACCTACACCACCCGATGCTACAGGAAGGCCATAAAGATCATCAAGGACATCAACCACCCGAGCCACTGCCTGTTCACCCCGCTGTCATCCAGAAGGCGAGGTCAGTACAGGTGCATCAAAGCTGGGACCGAGAGACTGAAAAACAGCTTCTATCTCAAGGCCATCAGACTGTTAAACAGCCACCACTAACATTGAGTGGCTACTGCCAACACACTGTCAATGACACTGACTCTACTCCAGCCACTATAATCATGGGAATTGATGGGAAATGATGTAAATATATCACTAGCCACTTTAAACAATGCTACCTTATATAATGTTACTTACCCTACATTATTCATCTCATATGCATACGTAGATACTGTACTCTATATCATTGACTGCATCCTTATGTAATACATGTATCACTAGCCACTTTAACTACGCCACTTGGTTTACATACTCATCTCATATGTATATACTGTACTCGATATCATCTACTGTATCTTGCCTATGCTGCTCTGTACCATCACTCATTCATATATCCTTATGTACATATTCTTTATCCCCTTACACTGTGTATGAGACAGTTTTTTTGGAATTGTTAGTTAGATTACTTGTTCGTTATTACTGCATTGTCGGAACTAGAAGCACAAGCATTTCGCTACACTCGCATTAACATCTGCTAACCATGTGTATGTGACAAATAAAATTTGATTTGATTTGACTACATGGAACTCTATTCCACAGTACTACATAGAACCATGACTACATGGAACTCTATTCCACAGTACTACATAGAGCCATGACTACATGGAACTCTATTCCACAGTACTACATAGAGCCATGACTACATGGAACTCTATTCCACAGTACTACATAGAACCATGACTACATGGAACTCTATTCCACAGTACTACATAGAGCCATGACTACATGGAACTCTATTCCACAGTACTACATAGAGCCATGACTACATGGAACTCTATTCCACAGTACTACATAGAGCCATGACTACATGGAACTCTATTCCACAGCACTACATAGAGCCATGACTGCATGGAACTCTATTCCACAGTACTACATAGAGCCATGACTGCATGGAACTCTATTCCACAGTACTACATAGAGACATGACTACATGGAACTCTATTCCACAGTACTACATAGAGCCATGACTACATGGAACTCTATTCCACAGTACTACATAGAACCATGACTACATGGAACTCTATTCCACAGTACTACATAGAGCCATGACTACATGGAACTCTATTCCACAGTACTACATAGAGCCATGACTACATGGAACTCTTTTCCACAGTACTACATAGAGCCATGACTACATGGAACTCTTTTCCACAGTACTACATAGAGCCATGACTACATGGAACTCTATTCCACAGTACTACATAGAGCCATGACTACATGGAACTCTATTCCACATCAGGTAACCTCGTTATGCAGCAGTAGAATCAGATTTAAAAAGCAGGTAAAAACACACCTTAGGGAACAGCAGGGACTGTGAAGAGACACAAACAAAAACACAGACATATGCAAACAAACACATGATAACATAGGTACTATACACACACACACACACACACGGATGTGCCTATGTTGGTGTTACTTCACAGTCCTGTTCCTTAAGGTGTATGTTTTACCTGATATTAAAATGATTTGGCAGCAGCTAATGGGGATCCATTAAAAAAACAAAAAAACTTCTTGTGAATGATGTGCAATAAGGCCATATCATGTCCTATATGTTTTAATAAGGTTAGTATCACACCTCATGTAGTCTAGTCCATAGTCCTATAAGGTTAGTATCACACCTCATGTAGTCTAGTCCATAGTCCTATAAGGTTAGTATCACACCTCATGTAGTCTAGCCCATAGTCCTATAAGGTTAGTATCACACCTCATGTAGTCTAGTCCATAGTCCTATAAGGTTAGTATCACACCTCATGTAGTCTAGCCCATAGTCCTATAAGGTTAGTATCACACCTCATGTAGTCTAGTCCATAGTCCTATAAGGTTAGTATCACACCTCATGTAGTCTAGCCCATAGTCCTATAAGGTTAGTATCACACCTCATGTAGTCTAGTCCATAGTCCTATAAGGTTAGTATCACACCTCATGCAGTCTAGTCCATAGTCCTATAAGGTTAGTATCACACCTCATGTAGTCTAGTCCATAGTCCTATAAGGTTAGTATCACACCTCATGTAGTCTAGTCCATAGTCCTATAAGGTTAGTATCACACCTCATGTAGTCTAGTCCATAGTCCTATAAGGTTAGTATCACACCTCATGTAGTCTAGTCCATAGTCCTATATGTTTTAATAAGGTTAGTATCACACCTCATGTAGTCTAGTCCATAGTCCTATAAGGTTAGTATCACACCTCATGTAGTCTAGCCCATAGTCCTATAGGTTAGTATCACACCTCATGTAGTCTAGTCCATAGTCCTATAGGTTTTAATAAGGTTAGTATCACACCTCATGTAGTCTAGTCCATAGTCCTATATGTTTTAATAAGGTTAGTATCACACCTCATCTAGTCTAGTCCATAGTCCTATATGTTTTAATAAGATTAGTATCACACCTCATGTAGTCTAGTCCATAGTCCTATAAGGTTAGTATCACACCTCATGTAGTCTAGTCCATAGTCCTATAAGGTTAGTATCACACCTCATGTAGTCTAGTCCATAGTCCTATAAGGTTAGTATCACACCTCATGTAGTCTAGCCCATAGTCCTATAAGGTTAGTATCACACCTCATGTAGTCTAGTCCATAGTCCTATATGTTTTAATAAGGTTAGTATCACACCTCATGTAGTCTAGTCCATAGTCCTATAAGGTTAGTATCACACCTCATGTAGTCTAGTCCATAGTCCTATAAGGTTAGTATCACACCTCATGTAGTCTAGTCCATAGTCCTATAAGGTTAGTATCACACCTCATGTAGTCTAGTCCATAGTCCTATAAGGTTAGTATCACACCTCATCTAGTCTAGTCCATAGTCCTATAAGGTTAGTATCACACCTCATGTAGTCTAGTCCATAGTCCTATATGTTTTAATAAGGTTAGTATCACACCTCATGTAGTCTAGTCCATAGTCCTATAAGGTTAGTATCACACCTCATGTAGTCTAGTCCATAGTCCTATAAGGTTAGTATCACACCTCATGTAGTCTAGTCCATAGTCCTATAAGGTTAGTATCACACCTCATGTAGTCTAGTCCATAGTCCTATAAGGTTAGTATCACACCTCATCTAGTCTAGTCCATAGTCCTATAAGGTTAGTATCACACCTCATGTAGTCTAGTCCATAGTCCTATAAGGTTAGTATCACACCTCATGTAGTCTAGCCCATAGTCCTATAAGGTTAGTATCACACCTCATGTAGTCTAGTCCATAGTCCTATATGTTTTAATAAGGTTAGTATCACACCTCATGTAGTCTAGCCCATAGTCCTATATGTTTTAATAAGGTTAGTATCACACCTCATGTAGTCTAGCCCATAGTCCTATAAGGTTAGTATCACACCTCATGTAGTCTAGCCCATAGTCCTATATGTTTTAATAAGGTTAGTATCACACCTCATGTAGTCTAGCCCATAGTCCTATAAGGTTAGTATCACACCTCATGTAGTCTAGCCCATAGTCCTATAAGGTTAGTATCACACCTCATGTAGTCTAGCCCATAGTCCTATAAGGTTAGTATCACACCTCATGTAGTCTAGCCCATAGTCCTATAAGGTTAGTATCACACCTCATGTAGTCTAGCCCATAGTCCTATAAGGTTAGTATCACACCTCATGTAGTCTAGTCCATAGTCCTATAAGGTTAGTATCACACCTCATGTAGTCTAGCCCATAGTCCTATAAGGTTAGTATCACACCTCATGTAGTCTAGCCCATAGTCCTATAAGGTTAGTATCACACCTCATATAGTCTAGCCCATAGTCCTATATGTTTTAATAAGGTTAGTATCACACCTCATGTAGTCTAGTCCATAGTCCTATAAGGTTAGTATCACACCTCATGTATTCTAGCCCATAGTCCTATAAGGTTAGTATCACACCTCATGTACTCTAGTCCATAGTCCTATAAGGTTAGTATCACACCTCATGTAGTCTAGTCCATTGTCCTATATGTTTTAATAAGGTTAGTATCACACCTCATGTAGTCTAGTCCATAGTCCTATAAGGTTAGTATCACACCTCATGTAGTCTAGTCCATAGTCCTATAAGGTTAGTATCACACCTCATGTAGTCTAGTCCATAGTCCTATAAGGTTAGTATCACACCTCATGTAGTCTAGTCCATAGTCCTATAAGGTTAGTATCACACCTCATGTAGTCTAGCCCATAGTCCTATAAGGTTAGTATCACACCTCATGTAGTCTAGTCCATAGTCCTATATGTTTTAATAAGGTTAGTATCACACCTCATGTAGTCTAGCCCATAGTCCTATACGGTTAGTATCACACCTCATGTAGTCTAGCCCATAGTCCTATAAGGTTAGTATCACACCTCATGTAGTCTAGTCCATAGTCCTATAAGGTTAGTATCACACCTCATGTAGTCTAGTCCATAGTCCTATAAGGTTAGTATCACACCTCATGTAGTCTAGCCCATAGTCCTATAAGGTTAGTATCACACCTCATGTAGTCTAGTCCATAGTCCTATATGTTTTAATAAGGTTAGTATCACACCTCATGTAGTCTAGCCCATAGTCCTATAAGGTTAGTATCACACCTCATGTAGTCTAGTCCATAGTCCTATATGTTTTAATAAGGTTAGTATCACACCTCATGTAGTCTAGTCCATAGTCCTATAAGGTTAGTATCACACCTCATGTAGTCTAGTCCATAGTCCTATAAGGTTAGTATCACACCTCATGTAGTCTAGCCCATAGTCCTATAAGGTTAGTATCACACCTCATGTAGTCTAGCCCATAGTCCTATAAGGTTAGTATCACACCTCATGTAGTCTAGTCCATAGTCCTATATGTTTTAATAAGGTTAGTATCACACCTCATGTAGTCTAGCCCATAGTCCTATAAGGTTAGTATCACACCTCATGTAGTCTAGTCCATAGTCCTATATGTTTTAATAAGGTTAGTATCACACCTCATGTAGTCTAGTCCATAGTCCTATAAGGTTAGTATCACACCTCATATAGTCTAGTCCATAGTCCTATATGTTTTAATAAGGTTAGTATCACACCTCATGTAGTCTAGCCCATAGTCCTATAAGGTTAGTATCACACCTCATGTAGTCTAGTCCATAGTCCTATAAGGTTAGTATCACACCTCATGTAGTCTAGTCCATAGTCCTATAAGGTTAGTATCACACCTCATGTAGTCTAGTCCATAGTCCTATAAGGTTAGTATCACACCTCATGTAGTCTAGTCCATAGTCCTATAAGGTTAGTATCACACCTCATGTAGTCTAGTCCATAGTCCTATAAGGTTAGTATCACACCTCATGTAGTCTAGTCCATAGTCCTATATGTTTTAATAAGGTTAGTATCACACCTCATGTAGTCTAGCCCATAGTCCTATATGTTTTAATAAGGTTAGTATCACACCTCATGTAGTCTAGTCCATAGTCCTATAAGGTTAGTATCACACCTCATGTAGTCTAGCCCATAGTCCTATAAGGTTAGTATCACACCTCATGTAGTCTAGTCCATAGTCCTATAAGGTTAGTATCACACCTCATGTAGTCTAGTCCATAGTCCTATATGTTTTAATAAGGTTAGTATCACACCTCATGTAGTCTAGCCCATAGTCCTATAAGGTTAGTATCACACCTCATGTAGTCTAGTCCATAGTCCTATATGTTTTAATAAGGTTAGTATCACACCTCATGTAGTCTAGTCCATAGTCCTATAAGGTTAGTATCACACCTCATGTAGTCTAGCCCATAGTCCTATAAGGTTAGTATCACACCTCATGTAGTCTAGTCCATAGTCCTATATGTTTTAATAAGGTTAGTATCACACCTCATGTAGTCTAGTCCATAGTCCTATAAGGTTAGTATCACACCTCATGTAGTCTAGCCCATAGTCCTATAAGGTTAGTATCACACCTCATGTAGTCTAGTCCATAGTCCTATAAGGTTAGTATCACACCTCATGTAGTCTAGTCCATAGTCCTATAAGGTTAGTATCACACCTCATGTAGTCTAGTCCATAGTCCTATATGTTTTAATAAGGTTAGTATCACACCTCATGTAGTCTAGTCCATAGTCCTATATGTTTTAATAAGGTTAGTATCACACCTCATGTAGTCTAGTCCATAGTCCTATATGTTTTAATAAGGTTAGTATCACACCTCATGTAGTCTAGCCCATAGTCCTATATGTTTTAATAAGGTTAGTATCACACCTCATGTAGTCTAGTCCATAGTCCTATAAGGTTAGTATCACACCTCATATAGTCTAGTCCATAGTCCTATAAGGTTAGTATCACACCTCATGTAGTCTAGTCCATAGTCCTATAAGGTTAGTATCACACCTCATGTAGTCTAGTCCATAGTCCTATAAGGTTAGTATCACACCTCATGTAGTCTAGTCCATAGTCCTATATGTTTTAATAAGGTTAGTATCACACCTCATGTAGTCTAGCCCATAGTCCTATAAGGTTAGTATCACACCTCATGTAGTCTAGCCCATAGTCCTATAAGGTTAGTATCACACCTCATGTAGTCTAGTCCATAGTCCTTTAAGGTTAGTATCACACCTCATGTAGTCTAGCCCATAGTCCTATAAGGTTAGTATCACACCTCATGTAGTCTAGTCCATAGTCCTATATGTTTTAATAAGGTTAGTATCACACCTCATGTAGTCTAGTCCATAGTCCTATAAGGTTAGTATCACACCTCATGTAGTCTAGCCCATAGTCCTATAAGGTTAGTATCACACCTCATGTAGTCTAGTCCATAGTCCTATAAGGTTAGTATCACACCTCATGTAGTCTAGCCCATAGTCCTATAAGGTTAGTATCACACCTCATGTAGTCTAGCCCATAGTCCTATATGTTTTAATAAGGTTAGTATCACACCTCATGTAGTCTAGTCCATAGTCCTATAAGGTTAGTATCACACCTCATGTAGTCTAGTCCATAGTCCTATATGTTTTAATAAGGTTAGTATCACACCTCATGTAGTCTAGCCCATAGTCCTATAAGGTTAGTATCACACCTCATGTAGTCTAGTCCATAGTCCTATATGTTTTAATAAGGTTAGTATCACACCTCATGTAGTCTAGTCCATAGTCCTATAAGGTTAGTATCACACCTCATGTAGTCTAGTCCATAGTCCTTTAAGGTTAGTATCACACCTCATGTAGTCTAGCCCATAGTCCTATAAGGTTAGTATCACACCTCATGTAGTCTAGTCCATAGTCCTTTAAGGTTAGTATCACACCTCATGTAGTCTAGTCCATAGTCCTATAAGGTTAGTATCACACCTCATGTAGTCTAGCCCATAGTCCTATATGTTTTAATAAGGTTAGTATCACACCTCATGTAGTCTAGTCCATAGTCCTATAAGGTTAGTATCACACCTCATGTAGTCTAGTCCATAGTCCTATAAGGTTAGTATCACACCTCATGTAGTCTAGTCCATAGTCCTATAAGGTTAGTATCACACCTCATGTAGTCTAGCCCATAGTCCTATAAGGTTAGTATCACACCTCATGTAGTCTAGTCCATAGTCCTATAAGGTTAGTATCACACCTCATGTAGTCTAGCCCATAGTCCTATAAGGTTAGTATCACACCTCATGTAGTCTAGTCCATAGTCCTATAAGGTTAGTATCACACCTCATGTAGTCTAGTCCATAGTCCTATAAGGTTAGTATCACACCTCATGTAGTCTAGTCCATAGTCCTATAAGGTTAGTATCACACCTCACGTAGTCTAGCCCATAGTCCTATAAGGTTAGTATCACACCTCATGTAGTCTAGCCCATAGTCCTATAAGGTTAGTATCACACCTCATGTAGTCTAGCCCATAGTCCTATATGTTTTAATAAGGTTAGTATCACACCTCATGTAGCCTAGCCCATAGTCCTTTAAGGTTAGTATCACACCTCATGTAGCCTAGCCCATAGTCCTATAAGGTTAGTATCACACCTCATGTAGTCTAGTCCATAGTCCTATAAGGTTAGTATCACACCTCATGTAGTCTAGTCTATAGTCCTATAAGGTTAGTATCACACCTCATGTAGCCTAGCCCATAGTCCTATAAGGTTAGCATCACACCTCATGTAGCCTAGTCCATAGTCCTATATGTTTTAATAAGGTTAGTATCACACCTCATGTAGTCTAGCCCATAGTCCTATAAGGTTAGTATCACACCTCATGTAGTCTAGTCCATAGTCCTATAAGGTTAGTATCACACCTCATGTAGTCTAGCCCATAGTCCTATAAGGTTAGCATCACACCTCATGTAGTCTAGTCCATAGTCCTATATGTTTTAATAAGGTTAGTATCACACCTCATGTAGTCTAGCCCATAGTCCTATAAGGTTAGTATCACACCTCATGTAGTCTAGTCCATAGTACTATATGTTTTAATAAGGTTTGTATCACAACTAAAGCGGCCAAGTAACTCCAAACAAGCCTACAGGCCTAGAACCCTGGAACACGGTTAGAGAGCACATAGCCTACAGGCCTAGAACCCTGGAACACGGTTAGAGAGCACATAGCCTACAGGCCTAGAACCCTGGAACACGGTTAGAGAGCACATAGCCTACAGGCCTAGAACCCTGGAACACGGTTAGAGAGCACATAGCCTACAGGCCTAGAACCCTGGAACACGGTTAGAGAGCACATAGCCTACAGGCCTAGAACCCTGGAACACAGTTAGAGAGCACATAGCATACAGAGCCTAGAACCCTGGAACACGGTTAGAGAGCACATAGCCTACAGAGCCTATAACCCTGGAACATGGATACAGAGCATTAGTGAAATATGTCATCGACCAATCACATTTGAAAAAAACAGAGTTTTGACTGGCCACTTCTGAGCAAGAGGACAAGTACATTAGAGTGTCTAGTTTGAGAAACAGACGCCTCACAAGTCCTCAACTGGCAGCTTTATTAAATAGCTCCCGCAAAACAACAGTCTCAACGTCAACAGTGAAGAGGAGACTGCAGGATGCTGAACTTCTAGGCAGATTTACAAAGAAAAAGTCATATCTCAGACTGGCCAATAAAAAGAAAAGATTAAGATCGGCAAAAGAACACAGACAATGGACAGAGGAAGATTGGAAAAATGTGTTTTGGACAGACGAATGTGTTTGGGTCACAAAGAACATTTGTGAGACGCAGAAACAATGTAAATATGCTGGAGGAGTGCTTGACGCCATCTGTCAAGCATGGTGGAGGCAATGTGACGGTCTGGGGGTGCTTTGGTGGTGGTAAAGTGGGAGATTTGTTCAGGGTCAAAGGGATCTTGAAGAAGGAAGGCTATCACTCCATTTTGCAACACCATGCCATACCCTGTGGCCGGCACTTAATTGGAGCCAATTTCCTCCTACAACAGGACAATGACCCAAAGCACAGCTCCAAACTATGCAATAACTATTTAGGGAAGAAGCAGTTTCTAACCTTGTCAATGTCTTGACTATATTTCCTATTCATTTTGCAACTCATGGAAAACAAGGACATTTCTAAGTCACCCCAAACCTTTGGATGGTAGAGTATATCTATTTGTCAGGTGAATACTGTACATAAAAGTGCAATTTTAGTAGCATGTAATATGTTTATGTAAAGTTGTTTATTTGTTAGCTATGCATTGTCAGAGAATGACTCAGCCCCCACCTACATGTACAAATGATCTCAATTAACCTGTAATTAACACTGACTCGGTACCGGTTCCCCCTGTATATAGCCTCCACACTGACTCGGTACCGGTTCCCCCTGTATATAGCCTCCACACTGACTCGGTACCGGTTCCCCCTGTATATAGCCTCCACACTGACTCGGTACCGGTTCCCCCTGTATATAGCCTCCACACTGACTCGGTACCGGTTCCCCCTGTATATAGCCTCCACACTGACTCGGTACCGGTTCCCCCTGTATATAGCCTCCACACTGACTTGGTACCGGTTCCCCCTGTATATAGCCCCCTGTATATAGCCTCCACACTGACTTGGTACCGGTTCCCCCTGTATAGCCTCCACACTGACTTGGTACCGGTTCCCCCTGTATATAGCCTCCACACTGACTCGGTACCGGTTCCCCCTGTATATAGCCTCCACACTGACTCGGTACCGGTTCCCCCTGTATATAGCCTCCACACTGACTCGGTACCGGTGCCCCCTGTATATAGCCTCCACACTGACTCGGTACCGGTTCCCCCTGTATATAGCCTCGTTATTGTTATTCTTATTGTGTTACTTTCTATTATTAATTATTATTTTAACCTTCTTAGTAAAAAAACTCTTCTTGAGCTGCACTGTTGGTTAAGGGCTTGTAAGGAAGCATTTCACGATAAAGTCTACACTTGTTGTATTCGGCGCAAGTGACAAATAAAGTTTCATTTGATTTGATAGTGTTTGAGTTTTAGCTTATAGGAAGGGAGGAGCGAAATGGAGTCGTGGTCAGATTTGCCGAGGCGGGGGAGGGCCTTGTATGCATCGCGGAAGTTAGAGTAGCAGTGATCCAGTGTTTTTCCAGGGTGAGTGCTACAGTCAATGTGCTGATAGAATTTAGCCTTGTTCTCAAATGCTTGCTTTGTTAAAATCCCCAGCTACAATAAATGCAGCCTCAGGATATGTGGTTTCCAGTTTGAATAAGGTCCAGTGAAGTTCCTTGAGGGCCGTCGTCGTTTCGGCTTGAGGGGGAATATACACGGAGAATTCCCTTGTTTCAAAAGTTTCCTAAGGACTAGAAGATAATACAGTCGGCATTTGATTGTGAGGCATTCTAGGTAAGGTCCTGTATGTTGTTAATCATTAATCCTGTATTAGTCGTTAATCATGAAACATACACCCCAGCCCTTCTTCTTCCCGGAGAGATGTTTTTTATTTATTTATTTTTTACATTTTACCCCCTTTTCTCCCCAATTTCGTGGTATCCAATTGTTTTTTAGTAGCTATCATCTTGTCTCATCGCTGCAACTCCCGTACGGGCTCGGGAGAGACAAAGGTGCACGGTGTTTCCTTTGACACATTGGTGCTTCCGGATTGGATGCGTGCTTTGTTAAGAAGCAGTGCGGCTTGGTTGTGTATCGGAGGACGCATGACTTAATTTTAAGAAACACCGTGCACCTGGCAGCCTTGGTTAGTGCGCACTGCGCACTGTGCCCGGCCCGCCACAGGAGTCGCTGGTGCGCGATGAGACAAGGATATCCCTACCGGCCAAACCCTCCCTAACCCAGACAACGCTAGGCCAATTGTGCATCGCCCCACGGACCTCCCGGTCGTGGCCGGTTACGACAGAGCCTGGGTGCGAACCCAGAGTCTCTGGTGGCACAGCTGACGCTGCAGTACAGTGCCCTTAACCACTGCGCCAGCCGAGATGTTTATTGTTGTCGGTGCGACGCACAAAGAGTCCAGGTGGCTGTATCGACTACGACAGCATATACAGAGAGAGCCATGTTTCCGTGAAACGGAGTATGTTAAAATCCCTGATGTCTCGCTGGAAAGCAATCCTTTCCCTAATTTCGTCTACCTTGTTATCTAGAGACTGTACATTAGTGAGTAATATACTCGGAAGCGGCGAGTGATGTGAACTCATCTGAAGTCTGACCAGAAGACTGCTCCATCTACTCCTTCTCCGGCGGGGTTGTTTTGGGTCAGCCTCTGGAATCAGTTCAAATGCCCTGGGTGGTTCAGACAAAGGATCCGTTTCGGGAAAGTCGTATTCCTGGTCGTAGTGATGATAAGTTGGCGTAGTTCTGATATGCAATAGCTCTTTGAGGCTATATGTAATAATACAATATTTTCTGGGATAAAAATGAAAGAAATACTACATAAAACAAGAAAATACTACAAAGTTTCCTAAGGACTAGAAATGAGGCAGCCCACGCTGTCAGCGCCATCTTACCAAGATGCTTCTTGGCGAACTGCAAGCGGGCTGTCGTGTGCATTTTCTGAGGAGTGTCTTCTGTTTGGCCATAAAGGCCGATTGATTGAATGCGGCAGAGATGGTTCTATTTCTGGAAGGTTCTCCAATCTCCAACATGGAGCTCTGTCAGAGTGAGCATCGGGTTCTTGGTCACCTTCCTGACCCTTCTCCCCCGATTGCTCAGTTTTGCCGGGCGGCCAGTTGTAGGAAGAGTCTTGGTGGTTACAAACTTACAAACTTATTAAATATAAGGATGAGGGAGGCTACTGTGTTCTTGTGGACCTTCAATGCAGAACAAATGTTTTGATACTCTTACCTAGATCTGTGCCTCGACACAATCCTGTCGCTGAGCTCTAGGGACAATTCCTTTGACCTCATAGCTTGGTTTTTTGCTCTGATATGCATTGTCAACTGTGGGACCTTATATAGACAGGTGTGTGCCTTTCCAAATAATTTCCAATCAATTGAATTTACCACAGGTGGACTCCAAACATCTCAAGGATGATCAATGGAAACAGGATGCACCTGAGCTCATGTTCGAGTCTCATATCAAAGGGTCTGAATACTTATTTAAATAAGGTATTTCTGTGTTTCTGTTGTTTTATCTAAACTTGTTCCAACTGTTTTCACTCTGTCATTATGGTGTATAGTGTGTAGATTTAATCAATTTCAGAACAAGGCTGTAACGTAACAAAATGTGGAAAAAGTCAAGGGGTCTAAATATTTCCAAAGCCATTATATTTCCTTCAGGTTACACAGATCCACAAATAATTTGAAAACAAACCCAATTTTGATAAACTCCCATATCTACTGGGTGAAATACCACAGTGTGACATCACAGCAGCAAGATTTGTGACCTGTTGTCACAAGAAAAGGGCAACCAGTGAAGAACAAACACCATTGTAAATACAACCCATATTTATCAGTTCATTGATTTTCACATTGTTACAAAAATGTACATAGCAAATATAACATTTGAAATGTCTATATTCTTTTAAAACGTTTGTGATTGTCATGTGGTCCTCTAACATCTGATTGTCATGTGGTCCTCTAACATCTGATTGTCATGTGATCCTCTAACATCTGATTGTCATGTGGTCCTCTAACATCTGATTGTCATGTGGTCCTCTAACATCTGATTGTCATGTGGTCATCTAACATCTGATTGTCATGTGGTCCTCTAACATCTGATTGTCATGTGGTCCTCTAACATCTGATTGTTTGTTTGCCTTGGTTATTTTCCTTTTGTCAATTGTCTATTCTAGAGAAAATAGAGAGAAAAAGAGAGCGAGAGAAAGAGAAATCGAGAGAAAATAAATAAATAATTACTTGAAACATTGGAAATATTTTTTTTTTTTTAACTGAGCAAACTAGAACGCAATTTGGCCCTCAACAGAGAGTACACAGTGGCAGAATACCTGACCACTGTGACTGAGCCAAACTTAAGGAAAGGTTTGATTATGTACATCCTCAGTGACCATTGCCTTGCTATTGAGAAAGGTCACCGTAGGCAGACATGGCTCTCAAGAGAAGACAGGCTATGTGCACACTGCCCACAAAATGAGGTGAAAACTGAGCTGCACTTCCTAACCTCCTGTCCAACGTATGACCATATTAGAGACACATATTTCCCTCAGCTTACACAGATCCACAAAGAATTAAATTCACAACTTCCATATCTACTGGGTGAAATACCACAGTGTTCCATCACAGCAGCAATATTTGTGACCTGTTGCCACCAGAAAAGGGCAACCAGTGAAGAACAAACACCATTGTAAATACAACCCATATTTATGTATAAATATATTTTTTACAATTTGCACATCGTTACAACACTGTATTTGGACAAAATATGACAATTGAAATGTCTATATTCTTTTTTAAATTTGTGAGTGTAATGTTTACTGTTCATTTTTATTATCTATTTCACTCGCTTCGGCAATGCAAACATGTTTCCCATGCCAATAAAGAGAGAGGGAGACGATCATTACATCACTCTTTCCAGAGGAAATCAGGGGGAAACAGAGTCTCCAACCCTCCAAATCCTGCTTTTCCACCAGGAACACACCCGTACTGCCTCCCTATTCCCTATGTAGTGCACTACTTTAGACCAGAGCCCTATAGAACCCTATTCCCTATATAGTGCACTACTTTAGACCAGAGCCCTATGGAACCCTATTCCCTATATAGTGCACTACTTTAATCCAGAGCCCTATGGAACCCTATACTCTATATAGTGCACTACTTTAGACCAGGGCCCTGTGGAACCCTATTCTCTATATAGTGCACTACATTAGACCAGAGCCCTATAGAACCCTATTCCATATGAAGTACCGGCGCCGACAGAGATGGCCGCCTCGCTTCGCGTTCCTAGGAAACTATGCAGTTTTTTGTTTTTTTACGTGTTATTTCTTACACTAGTACCCCAGGTCATCTTAGGTTTCATTACATACAGTCGAGAAGAACTACTGAATATAAGATTAGCGTCAACTCACCATCAGTACGACCAAGAATATGTTTTTCGCGACGCGGATCCTGTGTTCTGCCTTACAAACAGGACAACGGAGTGGATTCCATGCAGCGACCCAAAAAAACGACTCAGAAAAAGAGGGAAACGAAGCGGTCTTCTGGTCAGACTCCGGAGACGGGCACACCGTGCACCACTCCCTAGCATTCTTCTTGCCAATGTCCAGTCTCTTGACAACAAGGTTGATGAAATTCGAGCAAGGGTAGCATTCCAGAGGGACATCAGAGACTGTAACGTTCTCTGCTTCACGGAAACATGGCTCACTGGAGAGACGCTATCCGAAGCGGTGCAGCCAGCGGGTTTCTCCACGCATCGCGCCGACAGAAACTAACATCTTTCTGGTAAGAAGAGGGGCGGGGGCGTATGCCTTATGGCCAACGTGACATGGTGTGATGAAAGAAACATACAGGAACTCAAATCCTTCTGTTCACCTGATTTAGAATTCCTCACAATCAAATGTAGACCGCATTATCTACCAAGAGAATTCTCTTCGATTATAATCACAGCCGTATTTATCCCCCCCAAGCAGACACATCGATGGCTCTGAACGAACTTTATTTAACTCTCTGCAAACTGGAAACTATTTATCCGGAGGCTGCATTCATTGTAGCTGGGGATTTTAACAAGGCTAATCTGAAAACAAGACTCCCTAAATTTTATCAGCATATCGATTGCGCAACCAGGGGTGGAAAGACCCTGGATCATTGTTACTCTAACTTCCGCGACGCATATAAGGCCCTGCCCCGCCCCCCTTTCAGAAAAGCTGACCACGACTCCATTTTGTTGATCCCTGCCTACAGACAGAAACTAAAACAAGATGCTCCCACGCTGAGGTCTGTCCAACGCTGGTCCGACCAAGCTGACTCCACACTCCAAGACTGCTTCCATCACGTGGACTGGGAGATGTTTCGTATTGCGTCAGACAACAACATTGACGAATACGCTGATTCGGTGTGCGAGTTCATTAGATCGTGCGTTGAAGATGTCGTTCCCATAGCAACGATAAAAACATTCCCTAACCAGAAACCGTGGATTGATGGCAGCATTCGTGTGAAACTGAAAGCGCGAACCACTGCTTTTAATCAGGGCAAGGTGTCTGGTGACATGACTGAATACAAACAGTGCAGCTATTCCCTACGCAAGGCTATTAAACAAGCTAAGCGCCAGTACAGAGACAAAGTAGAATCTCAATTCAACGGCTCAGACACAAGAGGCATGTGGCAGGGTCTACAGTCAATCACGGACTACAGGAAGAAATCCAGCCCAGTCACGGACCAGGATGTCTTGCTCCCAGGCAGACTAAATAACTTTTTTGCCCGCTTTGAGGACAATACAGTGCCACTGACACGGCCTGCAACGAAAACATGTGGTCTCTCCTTCACTGCAGCCGAGGTGAGTAAGACATTTAAACGTGTTAACCCTCGCAAGGCTGCAGGCCCAGACGGCATCCCCAGCTGCGCCCTCAGAGCATGCGCAGACCAGCTGGCCGGTGTGTTTACGGACATATTCAATCAATCCCTATACCAGTCTGCTGTTCCCACATGCTTCAAGAGGGCCACCATTGTTCCTGTTCCCAAGAAAGCTAAGGTAACTGAGCTAAACGACTACCGCCCGTAGCACTCACATCCGTCATCATGAAGTGCTTTGAGAGACTAGTCAAGGACCATATCACCTCCACCCTACCTGACACCCTAGACCCACTCCAATTTGCGTACCGCCCAAATAGGTCCACAGACGATGCAATCTCAACCACACTGCACACTGCCCTAACCCATCTGGACAAGAGGAATACCTATGTGAGAATGCTGTTCGTCAACTACAGCTCACAGGCATTCAAGGCACAGGCTTTCAACACCATAGTACCCTCCAAGCTCGTCATCAAGCTCGAGACCCTGGGTCTCGACCCCGCCCTGTGAAACTGGGTACTGGAATTCCTGACGGGCCGCCCCCAGGTGGTGAGGGTAGGCAACAACATCTCCTCCCCGCTGATCCTCAACACTGGGGCCCCACAAGGGTGCGTTCTGAGCCCTCTCCTGTACTCCCTGTTCACCCACGACTGCGTGGCCACGCACGCCTCCAACTCAATCATCAAGTTTGCGGACGACACAAAAGTGGTAGGCTTGATTACCATCAACGACGAGACGGCCTACAGGGAGGAGGTGAGGGCCCTCGGAGTGTGGTGTCAGGAAAATAACCTCACACTCAACGTCAACAAAACTAAGGAGATGATTGTGGACTTCAGGAAACAGCAGAGGGAACACCCCCCTATCCACATCGTTGGAACAGTAGTGGAGAGGGTAGCAAGTTTTAAATTCCTCGGCATACACATCACAGACAAACTGAATTGGTCCACTCACACAGACAGCATCGTGAAGAAGGCGCAGCAGCGCCTCTTCAACCTCAGGAGGCTGAAGAAATTCGGCTTGTCACCAAAAGCACTCACAAACTTCTACAGATGCACAATCGAGAGCATCCTGGCGGGCTGTATCACCGCCTGGTACGGCAACTGCTCCGCCCTCAACCGTAAGGCTCTCCAGAGGGTAGTGAGGTCTGCACAACGCATCACCGGGGGCAAACTACCTGCCTGCCCTCCAGGACACCTACACCACCCGATGCTACAGGAAGGCCATAAAGATCATCAAGGACATCAACCACCCGAGCCACTGCCTGTTCACCCCGCTGTCATCCAGAAGGTGAGGTCAGTACAGGTGCATCAAAGCTGGGACCGAGAGACTGAAAAACAGCTTCTATCTCAAGGCCATCAGACTGTTAAACAGCCACCACTAACATTGAGTGGCTGCTGCCAACACACTGTCAATGACACTGACTCAACTCCAGCCACTTTAATAATGGGAATTGATGGGAAATTATGTAAATATATCACTAGCCACTTTAAACAATGCTACCTTATATAATGTTACTTACCCTACATTATTCATCTCATATGCATACGTATATACTGTACTCTATATCATCGACTGCATCCTTATGTAATACATGTATCACTAGCCACTTTAACTATGCCACTTGGTTTACATACTCATCTCATATGTATATACTGTACTCGATATCATCTACTGTATCTTGCCTATGCTGCTCTGTACCATCACTCATTCATTTATCCTTATGTACATATTCTTTATCCCCTTACACTGTGTATAAGACAGTAGTTTTTTGGAATTGTTAGTTAGATTACTTGTTCGTTATTACTGCATTGTCGGAACTAGAAGCACAAGCATTTCGCTACACTCGCATTAACATCTGCTAACCATGTGTATGTGACAAATAAAATTTGATTTGATTTGATTTGATGTAGTGCACTACTTTAGACCAGAGCCCTATAGAACCCTATTCCCTATGTAGTGCACTACTTTAGACCAGAGCCCTATAGAACCCTATTCCCTATGTAGTGCACTACTTTAGAAATGCACAATTTGGACCCTTCTCAAAATCAGTGCATATTCAGTAAATGGAAAAGGGCTCCATTTGGGATGCAAACATTATCCTTTTATCCACCACCATACTCTCCCACAGCTCCATTTACTACCTGTTACCTCTGTGTGATTTAAACCAACTGTCTGTTACCTCTGTGTGATTTAAACCAACTGTCTGTTACCTCTGTGTGCACTTTAGATATCAGCTGATGTACGTTAAGGGCTCTATAAATACATTTGATTTGATTTAAATTTGATTTGATGATTCTGATTTGATTTAAACCAACTGACTGTTACCTCTGTGTGATTTAAATCAACTGACTGTTACTACTTTTATTTATGGACTGGGTACAACCGAAAACAACCTTACCTTAACCTTTATTTAAAGGGATACTTCAGCATGTAACCTTTATTTAAAGGGATACTTCAGCATGTAAACTTTAGTTAATGGGATACTTCAGCTTGTAACCTTTATTTAAAGGGATACTTCAACATGTAACCTTTATTTAATGGGATACTTCAACATGTAACCTTTATTTAATGGGATACTTCAACATGTAACCTTTATTTAAAGGGATACTTCAACATGTAACCTTTATTTAAAGGGATACTTCAACATGTAACCTTTATTTAAAGGGATACTTCAACATGTAACCTTTATTTAAAGGGATACTTCAACATGTACACCTGGATACAATTTTTATGTCTCTGCATGCAATTTGAAGGAAGCCACTAACTAGCATTAACGCGATTGCTAACTAGTATTATCACATTGACCGGAAGTCTATGGTAACTGCTAACAAGCTAGAAGATGCCGTAGACTTCCAGTAATTGAGCTAACACTAGTTAGCATTTGCTAGCGATAACAACATCTAACTTCCTTCATTCTAGATGCAGCGACATAACAATGGTATCCATGAATCCATCTAACTCCGGGGAATTAGTGTCCCTTTAATGATCAGGAAGTTCAGGTCCGAATACCTCTTTCACAAGAGAGACCTGGCCACGAACAGCAGGTCTATTGTTAAAACAGTACACTAATGACACTAATAAGATGACAAATCCAATTATGAGGTCATAACTCTGCTATAGACACAAGGTACCTGTACCTAGTTCATGTGCAGGGGTATGAGGTCATAACTCTGCTATAGACACAAGGTACCTGTACTGAGACCATGTGCAGGGGTATGAGGTCATAACTCTGCTATAGACACAAGGTACCTGTACTGAGACCATGTGCAGGGGTATGAGGTCATAACTCTGCTATAGACACAAGGTACCTGTACCCAGTCCATGTGCAGGGTATGAGGTCATAACTCTGCTATAGACACAAGGTACCTGTACCGAGACCATGTGCAGGGGTATGAGGTCATAACTCTGCTATAGACACAAGGTACCTGTACCCAGTCCATGTGCAGGGGTATGAGGTCATTGAGGTAGATATGTACACATAGGCAGGGATGAAGTGACTAGGCAAAGTTTATTTGTCACGTGCGCCGAAAGCAACCTTACAGTGAAATGCTTACTTACAGGCTCTAACCAATGGTGCGGAAAAAAAGGTATGTGTGTGTGTGTGTGTGTGTGTGTGTAGGTATGTAAAGAAATAAAACAACAGTAAAAAGACATTTGAAAAAAGAGTAGCAAGACTATATACAGACACCTGGCAGCAGAGACCTGGAAGGAGAGGCGGCCAAAGGAAGAATTGACTTTGGGGGTGACCAGAGAGATATACCTGCTGGAGCGCGTGCCACGGGTGGGTGCTGCTATGGTAGTCCGGGTAACTATTTGTTAACTATTTAACTTCCATGCCGTCCCTAGGAAGGGTGCGTCACTTGAGTGGGTTGAGTCACTGACGTGATCTTCCTGTCTGGGTTGGCGCACCCCCTTGGGTTGTGCCGTGGCGGAGATCTTTGTGGGCTATACTCGGCCTTGTCTCAGGATGGTAAGTTGGTGGTGTGGGGGCTGTGCTTTGGCAAAGTGGGTGGGGTTATATCCTGCCTGTTTGGCCCTGTCCGGGGGTTTCATCTGATGGGGCCACAGTGTCTTCTGACCCCTCTTGTCTCAGACTCCAGTATTTATGCTGCAGTAGTTTGTGTCGGGGGGCTAGGGTCAGTCTGTTATATCTGGAGTACTTCTCCTGTCTTATCCGGTGTCCTGTGTGAATTTAAGTGTGCTCTCTCTAATTCTCTCTTTTTTTCTCTCTTTCTTTTTCTCTCTCTCTCTCGGAGGACCTGAGCCCCAGGACCATGCCTCAGGACTACCTGGCCTGAATACTCCTTGCTGTCCCCAGTTCACCTGGCCGTGCTGCTGCTCCAGTTTTAACTGTTGTGGCTATGGAACACTGACCTGTTCACCGGAAGTGCTACTTGTCCCAGACCTGCTGTTTTCAACTCTCTAGAGACAGCAGGAGCGGTAGAGATACTCTTAATGATCGGCTATGAAAAGCCAACTGACATTTACTCCTGAGGTGCACGCCCAATTTTTCAGTTTTTGATTTGTTAAAAAGTTTGAAATATCCAATAAATGTCGTCCCACTTCATGATTGTGTCCCACTTGTTGTTGATTCTTCACAAAAAAATACAGTTTTATATCTTTATGTTTGAAGCCTGAAATGTGGCAAAAGGTCGCAAAGTTCAAGGGGGCCGAATACTTTCGCAAGGCACTGTATATATAATACAATCTAAGTCAGCAAGCTACCGTTTGCTATTTAGCCAACTAGCTATTAGCCTAATCACAGTTGGCAACTACTGGATACCAGATAGAACAAAACATCATCACAGATTAAAAGAGCAGAGACCTACAGACGGATGGCTGGGGCCCATCCGGTGGTACAACTTTTTAACCCTCCTCTTCCGATCTAATTGGACCGATTTACATGATTTTATCCACACAGGGCATCTGAACACACACATTTAAAAAAATGATTTTCATAAATTGTGGGGTGTTTTATTTAACTGTTGTACACCTATGTTGTTCCCAGTCAAAAATGACCAGTCATGATGAATGAATGGGTGAGATTACAATTAGTGTATAACATTGAGTTCAGGCACATTCCTATTCATCAGATGTACACACTTCCTCTCCCAGACCCCCACAAGCATGTCTGTCTGAGCACATACACACACACACACACACACACACACACACACACACACACACACACACACACACACACACACACACACACACACACACACACACACACACACACACACACACACACACACACACACACACACACACACACACACAACCTCACTCCCTTTCTTGGCAACCCCCACGGGAACCTTTCCCCAATAGAATCTTTCCCCCACGGGATCCACACCTGTTGGCATTCTCACAAACAATCACAACATTGTTTCAATAATATGTAGAACTTTTCTTGCAGCTCTGGTATATAAAGCTTTTCTGAGGCCTCGCTCACAATTCAATTCAAAATGTGCAGGGATACTGGAGTTAGAGGTAAGAAGAAGGCCAGCATCCCGGAGTCGACACTTCACTGTTGACGTTGAGACTGGATAGAGGATCTCTGACTAGAAAACCAGCATCCCGGAGTCGCCTCTTCACTGTTGACCTTGAGACTGGTGTTTTGAGGGTATTATTTAATGAAGCTGCCAGTGGAGGACTTGTGAGGCGGCTGCAGGGGCAGACGGATTACCAGGACGTGTACTCAGAGCATGTGCTGACCAGCTGGCAAGTGTCTTCACTGACATTTTCAACCTCTCCCTGAGCCAGTCTGTAAAGACTGGGAACTCCAGTAACATTCAGTAGTAGAACACAAACACTGGACAGAGGATCTCTGACTAGAAGGCCAGCATTCCGGAGTCGCCTCTTCACTGTTGACGTTGAGACTGGACAGAGGAACTCTGCCTAGAAGGCCAGCATCCCTGAGTCACCTCTTCACTGTTGACGTTGAGACTGGACAGAGGATCTCTGACTAGAAGGCCAGCATCCCTGGACAGAGGAGTCATCCCCTCTTCACTGTTGACGTTGAGACTGGACAGAGGATCTCTGACTAGAAGGCCAGCATCCCGGAGTCGCCTCAGTCAGTCGCCTCTTCACTGTTGACGTTGAGACTGGACAGAGGATCTCTGACTAGAAAACCAGCATCCCGGAGTCACCTCTTCACTGTTGACGTTGAGACTGGACAGAGGATCTCTGACTAGAAGGCCAGCATCCCGGAGTCGCCTCTTCACTGTTGACGTTGAGACTGGACAGAGGAACTCTGGCTAGAAGGCCAGCATCCCGGAGTCGCCTCTTCACTGTTGACGTTGAGACTGGACAGAGGATCTCTGACTAGAAGGCCAGCATCCCGGAGTCGCCTCTTCACTGTTGACGTTGAGACTGGACAGAGGATCTCTGACTAGAAAACCAGCATCCCGGAGTCGCTTCTTCACTGTTGACGTTGAGACTGGTGTTTTGCGAGAACTATTTAATGAAGCGGTTTATCCAAGATTGTTTATCCAAGA